>NW_023339762.1:10833842-10848943 GCF_004916995.1 Morone saxatilis | reverse complement strand
AAAAAAACTGTGGTCTCCCTGCTCACTATACCACTGTTAACCAGATGCAATATTTTGACTTGTCTATTGCATAGAACAGTTTAGGAAATAACTTTGATAATAGCCTCTTTACACTGGTACAAGTGAATGTTACAGGCTTGAATCACAACTGTACAACTAATGCTAAAGAGCAACCAGCCTTTAAATAAATGGATACTTGATGAAAGAAAGACCAAAGTCACAGGAGACCTATGGCAGAGAAAAGGCAGAGGTGTATTCCTCCCTACCCAGTCACTGTGACTGATGTATCTGCCTGCTTGATGTCATCTTCAGTCAAGACAGAAATTGGTTTAGTGGACACAGCAGAGTTTAGGAAAAAAAAAAAGTCAACTCACCCAGGACTCGTGGTAAAGGACAGTTAGCAGGTACATGGCATAGTCATAATTCTGCTGTCTCAAAGGGCAGCTGGTAGAAGAAGGAAGGACAAAAGTTCATTTGTTTCATTTCCTCACTTTATTATTAGATATTTTGATTCCTAAAGCCACATTTCCACTCCATGGTTTGGCTCGGCTCCACTCGCTTTTGGTACCTCTTCTTTGTTTGCCACTGTAGACAGTACTTCCTCACATAGGCGAAGCTGATCGCAGTTGGGAAACAACACACGGGACCTTTACTTTAGTGTTGACAACCTTCCACCTTTATTCAAATTGTAACCTACACTGTACATTTACCGCCAGATTATCTACACTACTCCCCTTCTCCTCTTCACCGCTCGCGTCGCTCTAACTACGCATACACAAAAGACGCTGCTACTCCTAGAACAGGGACTGTAGCCTGGCTATTAGTGCTATGCAGTGTTTTCATGTCACCTTTTATTATCAGCTCGCTTGAGACCTTGACCGAGGTGGTACCAAAAAAAGAGTTGAGTCGAGCTGGAGGAAATGCGGCTTAAGGAAGGAGTGTTTACCGGTCAGCTGTGATGGTGAGGATATCAGTATCTTTGCAGTATCTGTCCCCAACAAGTTTGAGCATTTTCTTGCGTGCTTGATCATTTAGATTCAAACTGGACAGCTTTACCTGCAATGGCAGAGACACAATTAGATTAAAACAAGAGAAACATAATAATTTAGGTACTAGTTTTTTACACCCAGCATTGTGATGCAAAGAGAAATACACAAAGACAAGAAGATTAGGGCAGATGTGTTTTCATTATGTACTATAACTCCTGTCTGAATGACTTATCGCTTGAGATAAAATAAAACCACAACCCAAACTAACGACAATGTTTTTTTTTTTTTTAAACCTATACAGAGCTTTGACTGTGTTGATTAAAATACTATACTTTTTACAGATGAAATCATGGCCTTCATGCTGTGCCCCAGAATAACCTCTAAGCCCCTGCACAATGGATAGATGGAAAACAGAGATTATTCCTTGATTACATTGTTTTTCATGTCTCTGATTTATATCATTTGTACAGTGCAACAAAAATGCATTCACAAGTAACACGAGGTACATGTAAACATGCTTTCTGTGTACTAAACCTAATGCACTGACAACACAAAGGTCACTTTGGGGCTAGACAGATGTGTCCAGAGACAGTGAAGTGGTTAAGATAATGTCTGGACTGGATCAAGCCTAACCCTGTCGCAGATTTTGTTTACAAGATTTTTCTCAGTCTCCGTCAGTCTCTCTCACTACTTTGACCCTGTCTAAATAAACAACAAAATAACTAAAAGGCCACCCTACGCCATACGTTCATCAGTCACAGATTGGATTCATTTTAAAAAAAAACTGAAAATGGGGTGCACTGGCTCTGGACTCGGAAACTAACTGTATGAGATTTGCTCTCCAATCTATCTCTCTGCCTAATCCACCTGGATTAATGTCTGAATAATTCATTCATTCCATGATATAATCTAAGGCAAAGTGTTAGTGGAGCAGATGGCTGGCGATTAATGGTAAAGATGACACATTTCCATCTTGGAAAATCTGACAATTTTTGTCAAAGGCAGTGTAATAAGGCAAGATTTATTTTTAAATGTTTGTGTAAACACAAAGCCTCATCCAAGAAACAAAATAAACACACCTTCACACGGAAGTTATGGGATTGTAAAAACTACAAAATATTAGGCAGATTAAAGCAAAGCAGCTGTTTGTTGTTTAAGGCCCATGTGGCAAATCTGTTGTATTTAATAGACCAATTTTATCTTGTATTTTATAACTTTTTCTAATTTCTTAAACAGAACCTTAATGTGAATCTTCTTTTTCACAGATTGTGGTCATTACTTGTTTACATGTATTGTTGTGGTCTGTGAAGAGGATTGCATATTAATGGATTAGTGTTAAAGGGGATTAAGAGGAATATCAAAACACCCCCCAAAAAAATCTACTGATGAAAAGTAAAGAAGATACAAAATAAAAAACACATTTCCAAAAAAAAAAAAACTGAGAACTTAAACTAACACAAGAACTATAACAGCTTGAGCACATGCTTAAATGTAAACTAATTCCCGAGACTGTAATCTCCCTGTAGCTGTGAGGGGATCATTCCTTGGGTTTGAGGTCACTGGACAATGAACGTCCCTCTTCAGAAGTCACAGGGATGTCAGCTGGTGATTTACGCATCCCTGTAAATCTCTAATCTCATTTTACATGTCGGGTTTCTCCACACTTCACTTTCTATACCTAGTTTAAGCAAAGATCATCAGGTAGAACAGGTCAAAACCTTTTTATAGAAACATTAAAGAGCAGGGAAACTCACGCTGAGATGAACAATGCGAGCTGCAGGGTTTCTGATCGATGGGCCGGCAGACACGTAGCTTTTGGTTTCTACTTTGATGGGGAAGTGCTCGTCACATTTGGCATCAGTGTCCAAGGCAGAGGGCCACTCTGTACAGAATGCTGACAGCAGATAAAGACAGTTTTACATACGCTAAATAAGCCTACATATTTCTGCTGAACAATGCCACAAGTACACAAAGAAATGATTACGTTTCAGAGCTTCACAGTGTTTCCTGATGGCTGCCGGTGTCAAATGCAGAAAATTTGGTATCTGGAAAAAAGAATATGAGCGAGAGATTGTGTGAATGTTCAAATGCACAACTGTTCTCGTAACAAACACGTGTCCAGCAGTCTTAAAGCCTACATCCCAGAAAGTGTAAAGAAAAACTCACACAATCACAGACAAAAACGCTGTAATTCTAGCAGGGTGTACAATTTTGAGGCATCTAGCAGTGAAGTTCAACAACTGTATCCCGCTCGTCTTCCAAGCGTGTAGGAGAAACTACGGTGGCCAAAACTTGCAAAAGGCCATATCTAGAGCCAGTGTTTGGTTTGTTTGTTCTGGGCTACTGTAGAAACACGGTAGACCTGCTCCCTCTGTAGATAAGAACAGCTCATTCTAAGGTAACGAAAACACATCGATTCTTATTTTCAGCTGATTATACACTAATGAAAACATACCTCTCGATATTATATTCCGTTCTGCTAATATAATAATCTTCCAAAATTTTACACACTGGACCTTTACAGGGAATGGTAAACAAGTGGAAAACAAATCTATCCTCTTCCTCCTTCAAGTAAATTATATTATATAATACATATAATACCTCAAAATAAAATTCTCATTGGTCACATTATTGGCTTGGGCTTGTACAAAAGCACAGAATCTATGACTATTGATTAAAAAAGCAAAACATTCAAGCATCAAACATAAGTAAGGGATGCATAGCCGTTTAGCCCCTCATGGCTGAGACGGACAGAATGAAATCAGAATCATTCGGTTGCACGGCAGAGCTCCAGCTGTGATGGGTGAAAGTAGTGGATCTGCAAGTGGCTCCAGTCCAGATGGAGCAGCTGGTGTCTGGACACAGCAGCACAGTAATCCGGGAACAGACACAGAGCCATCAAAGCCACGCAGCAGAGCAATAAGAGCTCCATCGCCACTGCAAGAGCACTGGCCGGCTACAATTAACTGCACAACAACTGGTCGTAATCAATACTGGGAGGTAAATGTTCAGATATACAGAGAAGATGCACAAAGATATAACACATATTCAACTGTGTGTGGCTTTTCTTCCTTCATTTCTGCCAGCACCCTCGCGTGTTAAGACTTTATACTCATGCTGTGTGTAAGTCATGAGGTCTGACCTTGATCAGCTCCAAGTTGCCCTTCTTCTCTGGAGGAACGCCTCCCTTCACAGGGCAGCCCATCCTCACAGGTAGGGGGATGGCGTCTGGTATGAAGGGGGTTGCTACTGGATAAACTGCAGTCCAATCCTGATCCAGTGGCATCCGCTCTGTCCTGGGATCCCCTATCTGATGCAAAACACAGAAGACAAAAGAAACGAGGGAGAAAATCCATGACGACTCTCATCATTACTGAAATATTTGCATCTTGTTAAATTCAGCCTTGGAGAACAGACAAGCTGCACACTTACCTCTCTCTTGAATTTTTTGGAAAAGGCTTTTTTACCGCCTCTCTGAGGGGAACCTAAAATTGATCATATTTCAAGTTCAGCCACACAAGCATCAACTTTGTTAATGTGAAAATGTCTAATATAAATACGGTAGCATTTCTTTACATACTGCTAACACTGTTATCTGCACAAGACACTTTAACTACTACACAAATCCCATTTCTCAAGTGCAATTTCTGTTTTTACTTACTTACTATTTTCAATTAAATACACTAGATACATAATACTACAATACAATACTAAATACAATAGACACATAGATACCATGTATATATGCTGTAAATAACAGGTGTATGTATATATATATATATATATATATACTGTATAATATATATTGTACCTGTTTTATTTTTCATACTTCTTGCTATTCTGTATAGTTAATTAGATGAAAAACATTTATGTTGTTGTTGTACAGAAAAATAATAGGCAATTTTTTGTTCCTTCATTTTTCAGGTACACGTCAAACACTCGCTAAGCCCAGATATGTATTATTCAGACCTCTTTTTGCCTGATATGGTAGTAAATTGAATATATTTGGGGTTTGAGGAGTCAGACAAAACAAGCAATTTGATGGCATCAACTTGGGCTTTAGAAAAAACACTTTTTACTATTGACATTTAACATTTTTCTACATGCAGATTCACGCACCATCTCATCTTCTATTACCTCATTTAAGTTCCCAGTGGGTGCTTATGGTGGGAGCTACAGTTACAACCTTGTTCCTGCATTAAAACAGTGACTCATCCGTCAACTTCAGACGCTCTAGCTGCTCTATCTCTCTCTGTATATTGCTGTCAGAGGACAGGAGGTTCCCTCACTGGCCTTGGGTTAGCTCAGCGTGCAGCGCTGGTTCCGAGTCAGCGACAGTGAAACTCACCTGTAGTCGCATTAGAAGAATCTATAGACAACCCGGTCGCGTATGTGACCCTGCTCACGGGTTTATGAAGTCCGAGACCAGGAACATTTATTCGACCTAGAGACAGGAATGCTCTGCTTGTGTGTGCAGCCATGTTTTCACCCACAGTGACTATGGAAACCAGCGAGGGACAAACCATGAAAACTGCGAAGCGTTTAAATGAGCCCGCTGTCAGTGTTTTAGCGCCTCCTGCAGGTGAACACAGGTGTGGCACCACAGCTCAACATGAACTTTGGAGGTGTTAAACTTTTACAAACAAGCTTTCAAATATATTTCGGTTAAAAATACGACAACAACCCGTCTCCCTGTGTATGTATTTTACACTAGTGCATTATCTGTAAGCGCCCGACCCGTCCACGTGCGTCCAGCGGTTGCCCTTCACCAGCTGCTGCTTTTTCAAACGTGCTGTGTTTACGTGCCTCCGTAAACTCATGCTTCCGTGATGGCGACCAGTAAAGATGCTACACTGTATGAAAACACAACCACACTAATTTAAGAGAGAGTGGGACATGAGCATGGTCGTGGTTTCGGTGGGAACCAGTTTGAACACACTTAAAATGTGTAAGTGTGTGCTGTTTTTATACAGACAGTGTGTTCAGCAGCATGAAGCGTTCACTTTCGCTCAAGTGGAGGGAGTATTAGTATATGTAAATATACAGAGGGATAAAATGGGATTAACTGGACCTGGTGTAAAAGGAGAAGAGCCTGCATGTGGGTGTAGAAGTGCAAACAAGTTTGTCTTATATTTTGTACCGTAGTCAGCTCAAGCAGGTCAGTTGTAGATTCAGATGGGGTTAGAACTTTATGATTTTGTGCACACTCTTTAGACAATAGTAAGTTTTTTGCTCTTTTAGTGGAAAGCTACATGTTTATTTCACAGGGTTTATGCTGTTTCATTACACAGGAACTGTATTTCCCAGTTTAATCTTAACTGAAAAAAAACAATCCTACTGTGCACGCCCGGATTATCTTGTTAGGGGGCCAGGGGCAAAAAAAAGCCCCAGGAGTTCTGTGTATCAATGACTGGGAGGTAATTTGATTAAACCTCAACTTTATTTAGGATTATAGACCCTGAGGGCTCAATATAAAGTAAAGTGAAGGTGGTCATAATTTTGACAGCAAGGCCACAATATCATTCAATAATGCAGGACCCACTTTGTTTGATAGTGTAGTATCTAACAAGGTATTGTAACATCAGTATTGCGAGTTCCTATAAAAGGTTGCAGTTATTTAAATTATGCTAATTATGCTTTACTGTGTGCAGCTAACACACAAGGAAATCTGGGGCTTTTGGGGCCCCTGGAAGTCTAGGTTCCCAGTGCAATTGCTCGTGTTGCATGGTTGGTCATCCAGCCTGGCCAGTGATGCATGACTGGGCCTAAATGTATGAAAATAATAATAACAGAATGGCCTGATATTTTATTTTGGAAATCAAGTGACATCAAGCTAATGTGTATTAACAGTGATAATGAAGTGTAATTAATGTTTATTTTTATTTTACCACAATTTTACCATTATCATCACCAAATGTTGGAAATGATTTCACTATAAATGACAATAATGAACAACATGGTAATCAATTTGCCAAATGAACACCCAGGTTTTCAGGTAAGTAACAATAAACATAGACAGAAGTTGTTTGTTTAGAAGAAAACTCCATAGGGTATCTTGAAGTCATACATGCTTTTTTTGGAGCTTGTTTTTGTTTGGTTTGTGGACTGTTTGATTGACAGAAAAGTAATTAGAAAGCATCCTTAAATTCTGAAATTTTAGAGACTATTTGACTAAATAGTATTAGTCAGATAGTAATAATTTAGTAATAGTAATAGTTTTTAATATTTAAAAAAACGGAGATGAATTGGTATTCATTTACGTACATACGTCATTTCGCATCTTGGCTACTTGGTAGCAAATAGAGGGTTGCCATGGAGGGTACCACTTTGTTGTTCGCTAATATCCCGTAACCCGTGAACGCAGCACTTGCCCAGGCACAAACTGCGATGCACTTCAAAGGGACAAGTCCTGCAGGCAGCAGCCGATTCAAGGCTTGTGCCCTCACTGTATTTACGATGTCAGGGTTTGTTTTATAGCGATGGAAGATACGTTTTAACTTACTTCATTTAGTTATTTTACGACCGGTTCTAGTTTTCATTGAAAAAAACAAAAACAAAAAAACGCTAAACAAAAGCAAAAAATAAATAAAATAAAATAAAACTTGTTGCCTGGCTTCTGGGATAATAACACATCATTTACCACCGATTGCAACTTGAGGTATGTTTCTGGAGTAAAAGGTAAGAACTGACACACTGGTTTGACATGTCGTTTTGCTGTTTAATTCTTGAAGGGCTCAGCTACGACCAGTAGCTTGTAGCATTCATTGATGTAAATATTGACTTAACATTTGCTTGATTATGCAGCTTCATTAGACAAACCACCAGACCTGCGCTGTTTTCTGACCGCTCTCACGAGGTTAGTTAAGCAGATGACATTAGCAAAAAAAAGAAAGAAAAAAAAAGTAACATCAACATCAGCTGTCATTTAATTTGTGGCGGAAAGTCACACACACACAATGCTCTGTAACTGAGTCCCACAGCAGCCTTTGCATGTCTTGACAGTTCATTGTCTATCTCATGACTATGTAGTTTTAAAGGTAGAAACTCTATCTACAGGGAGAAAGCAGCACATGTGGCTCTTGTCATCACTTCAACTATAGTTGAGGACAGATATGGACGGGGGTGGCTGCCTCCAATTAGCCTACCTCTCTTGTCCCATGAGACTTTTTCCGATCCTTTTAGTCAACATCCGTCCATCTATCACACTACCTGGTTCAGTGTCTTTCCAAGAGAAGATACCGAACCACCTACGTTGATCCACTAATGAATTGTACATAAGTCAGCCAGGAGCAGACTTGACTTGGGAGATGGAAAGTGTTTTTGTCAAGTTGTCATGCTGTCCAGACTTAGTTACAGGTTCATATCCATTTGCATAAAGACCTGTAATAGACACAGTATGGAGGATGTGTTCCTGGTGTGCAGCTCTCTTTGCACATTTCACACAGCAAACTACTTACCTGGGCTCGCACTATTTAGTTCACTTCATTATACCTATTTTGAAAGGCAAGTAGTTGATGTTTTGATAGTTTGTGCTCACTTGAATTAATGTGTATTCTTAAATAATGTTTTAGTTTGATCTGACTGTGACTGTAAGGGGGAAAAAAAATCACATGGCTGCAACCATCCACGGCTTTAATCAGTCTAATTTTCATCAGCTTGCACATTGACTAAGCTTCTAGTGATGTGACATTTGTGTTAGAGGAGGTCACATTTTAGCTATAGTGTCTTAAAAGTGTTGTAGGCTGGTAAACACACTGGATTATATATATTTTTAACCATTTGCAAAAAAATCATAGAAATGTCACTATGATTTCTTACTCACAATCCCCTCTCTTTTCCTTCTCTTTTTAACTTCATAAACATGGCGCTATATGCAAGAACTGTTGAGAAGCTGATCTGCATCATCAGTGGCAGTGGCCCTAAGCACAGTAGGTCTCTGATCTACGTATGGCTCCTGTTCAAAAGTAACATGCTGAAGGGAAAGACCTTTAGTATTTGCCAAATGTTTTTCGAGTAGAAATATTTTCCTGCTGTGCTTGAATGCCATGTGTAGCAGCCACTGTAGCAGATTATATAGTTGCCACACATCTTTAACAATTTTTTTAAACATCATCATCAGACTAAGCTTTGCAGTGTCCATGTCTTGTATTTTTCATGACAGATGCTAAAATAACAAAGTCCTAGTATAGGGCAAGGGTTACTTTCAGTCATATTATCTCCATGACTCATGTCACTTCTTCCACTGCAGGTATGGACACACATGCGATACAGCAGCGAGAGCTCCTGTCTGCAGCGGGTAGCTAGCCAGCTCTAGCTAGCGCTTCCACCTGAACCTTGGTCATAACCTACAGGACATTACAGGACTCTTAATTCCCCCTTGGCCCTCTCTGAACTGGACCATCCTGCAGGGCGACATGGGGGAAAGACGGACACAGTCCTTCAACACGACGTGCCACGTGCAACGTGAATATGGCAGCAGGATGAGGAGCTGTTTCATAAGTTACAGGCCCAACGGCTATGCCAGCACAAGCCTCAGCCTGGCCCAGGAGATGGTTGCTGACCCTGAAGCCTCCGGAACTACAACTTCTAGCTCTGCCCTTGCTCCTGAACCTGACAGAAGCCACTACTCTCCTGTTTCACTGGAACAGGACCCCACAGCGGTGAATAATGGATCAGGCATTCCCTGCTGTCCGCCAGCAGACACAAAGGACCGAGCTCTGCAGACCATACACAGTCAGCCGTCTATTACCTCTGTCCCACCACCTGTCCCTCCACCTCTCCCTCGTTCGAGCTGGCTGCATCATCAAAAGGATTTCCACAGCCCTTACATCAAGACTAGCATGCAAGGGGATGTTTACAACTTCCTAGAGAGACCTGCTGGACTAAAATGCTTCCTCTACCATTTCCTTGTGTGAGTACCTGTTTGGTTCTGTGTATACTGATTTTAATACAACCATGGTAAGGTTGTACAAAAACTTTGATGTCAGCGCTAAAAGCTGTTTAAAATTCAGTAAACAGTGTAGCTGAGAGTCTGACTTTGGCCACACAAGTCTGGGCGATGTCCCTTTGTTAGCTCCAGTCCCTCTCCCGTTAATTACATCTAGTGCTGCTCCTTCCAGTATTAGGCTCTGGTTCCCAGTAACAAAAGGAGAGGTGTCTGTGGCCTGCTGGCTGTCTGCGGTTGTTAACCCAACAGAAGCAGGTCAGTGTGATCTGGTGAACCACACCACTGGCACTGTTGAGCTTGATCTATTCAGCTTTTCCTTACAGTAAACAAATCAGCAACCTCATGCATGAAACATGGAGCTTCCTTCTTGATCCTGCTAACCAAGGAGCACACTGACCTACAGTTAAACATAGCTTACATGAATCATTTTATTAACTGCCCCTTAGGAACGCTGTCTCTCCTTTGTTGGTGTTATTATGCTTGGACTGTGATTGGAGTGTTTTTTATCACGATAAGTTTACTAATTCCAGAGTATGTATGCAATGAATAAAATGATGACGAAAAGATACATTTTAATTAACGGGGGAAAACAATTCTCAGTGCACTGTAGCAGTTAGATTATGTAGTTAATGTTGTGTCTTTATTATGCAATTAAACAGAAAACGTTGTAGACTTAAAACTTACTTTTTAAAGTAAAATAGATTTGTGATTAAAAATGTATTAATGCCAATCAAACAGTTGACTCGATTGGAGTGGAAAGTCAGAAACATCCACTGTTAGTAAACACGAGAGGGAGTTTTGAAGTGATGAATATAGTCCACAGAGAAGACCCACACACAAAACGTCTGTATTAGTGATAGCAACAGCTTTATGGTGCGTGTAGATTGCTTTTGTAGGATACATATTATTTTGTCTGCCTGATAAAAGAACACAGAACATCACATATATAACATAACCTAATGTGTTAACTATGTGTGTTCAAGGCTAAGGCTAGTTAGATGGTGCAGCACAATATGAAGTAATGCATTTTTAATCACAAATTTCTTGTACTTACAATAACATTAATTTCTGATTGCAGTGTCCAAAGGTTTGCTCTCAAATCTCTTCTGTTTGATGTCACAATAAAGAAACAATAACAAATGAAAATAAAACTCTTAGAAATCAATATCATGGCCAAGAATACCCCCATGACATGTGATTAAATGATCTTCTATGATCTCTGAAGTATCCTGCAGTTTAGTTCCAGACGTCATAGTAAGCTCTGAGCCCATGGATTTAGACCAGATTAGATGAAAATATGAATGATAATAATAGAAGTTCAATTGAAATGCCTCTACTGAAGTCTTTGAAAACACAAAGTTCTGTGTATTATCGCATTACTTTGCTGTACTGCACCCCTGTTCCACAGTGCACTATATTTTACTGTTCCATTTCCTTATGGTTTTGTGTAGTTTGGATACAGTAAAAGCACACTAATACAGCATCCTGATCTGTCTGTTACTAACTCACTTTGAAAGAGTGTTAGGAGGATTAGTTGCTGCTGCTGCTGCCATAGTTACACATGCATCTTGAACTGGATCATTTATTGGCTGAAAAGCACCCCTGTACCTTACATATACCATGTTGTGTCTAAGTAGACCTGGGCCCAGGTCAGGTAAACCAGAACACAGTGCATAAAAGAAACAAAAACTTAAAACTTAATTTTAAAGATGTGTTCTATATAGTAATGTTTGCCAGTAAGCTTTAAATTTGCAACTTTTTGCAAGAGCACAACTTTGACTGTGAGATCCTTTTACACCATGTTTGCATTTTTTATAGAGAAACACATCCATTGCGGTAAAAAAAAACAACTCAGCTACTTCAACAAATGCAGTACATTTAAACCGTCACTGAAATGCTGTTAAAACACATTCAGACCATACACAGCTTTTAAAAAAAAAAACTCATTTTCAAACTCTGCAGCTGCACCACCATCCTGCTTACTCAAAAACATTTACATATAATCTCCAGAATTGTAAGAATCATGTTCCATCAGTGCTGCCAATCACACCATGAATGATAGTTATATATTAGTTTCATATCTGTTTCAAGAAAACGGTCATTTTAGATATTCTTGAGTGACAATCAAATATCCGACCACGCCTTCCATTCTGACAGTAAACCTCCGGTAATTAATGAGCTTTGAGATACTCTTTGATGCGGACTGAATCAATGAGGAAATAAAACAGCGCGTCTGGCTTTCTCAGAGGATGGAGACAGAGAGAATCTCACGTTTACAGAGTCAGTTACTATGGTTTTTTTGTCCCAAGTTTCCCTCATCTCAGAGTTTTCACTAAACCCGCTTTCTGGAGTACACCCCAGAAAGGCGTTTACCATAATGCGTTCGCCTGTTGCTGTCGCAGTGTTTTAGAGTGGTGTTTGTCTGCGGAATTGGGCAGCATGAGAGCGTGACACTGAAAGTGATTTGTGGTGCGTTCAAGCACAATAAATCCTTTCACCAACAAGCTTTAGAAACAGATTTCCTCCTTATAAAAAACATTGAATAGATTTTCAAAATCCCCCATTTCCACCACTGCAAACACAGAATCACACTTTTGTGGCCATGACTCAGAAGTTAGGCAGCTCTGGACTAGAATAACCAGGAGTGTTTGGCCTGCTATGAAACTTATGGCAACAATCTCTAAGACTTCTCTAAGAGAGTTCACGTTCCTCCCAAATCATCCATTATCCAAACACATTTATCCCCCTCTACAGCGCTGTAGCTCACTTGCCTTCAAATTACCTAATCATTTAAACATAGTCTAGACCTAATGTTTAGTGATTAAAAATAGCATGAATGCCTACCACTTTTCACCTCTGTCTGTGTGAAATTGTGCTTGAAGAGAAGCAGAATTTATCTGTCAGTCAAAGATGAATGGAAACAATGCTGAGTTCTCCGTTGTACTGTATGTATGGTTGTTCTGTGTCCTTTGCTTCCCACTGCTGATAATCAGTCCCAGCAGTAATTGAGGCTCTAACAGAGGAGAGAGAACCCGAGCCTGTCCTTCATTTAATATTAAACCCTTTTGACTGATCCCTGTTGACACTCCTTTAAGTAACTCTTACTTGTCGATGGCTGTCACTGGTGGCCATCTATTCTCCTGGCCTCTTTAGAGATTGGCAGGAGAGGAGGGAGGCATAAAGGGCTGTATGGAGCACTCATGACAGCCTTAATAGGTCTTCTCTAATAGGCCTGCTCATTAGGATGACACACACGCATACAACACACACACACACACACACACACACACACACACACACACACACACACACACACACACACACACAACACACACACACACACACACACACAGAGAAGTGGTTGCTCAATTCATTACTGCCTTTATCATGCTGAAGCCACAATCAGCAACATTTTCACAACTGCCAGCGGTTCAGCACAAACAAACACAGTATGTTTGCATGCAGGCATGCATCTACCAAAACACACAAATGTGCAGATAAGTTTGGATTTCACAATACAATTAAGGGAAATACTCAAACATATTGGCTCACACAGGCTTATATGTCAGATAACACTCCATCTGGTTTCAGAACATCATTCCAATCAACAGTTAGTGTAGTGGGATAACACACAGATTTATGAGTATTACTGGGAAATTTGACACAAATTAATGGTTGTACAACATACATGTGCATTGAATTTGTGTGTTTTGATGTGCATACATTCTTTAACTAAGTCTTCTGCAACAGTGGATGGATTTGATGGATCAGATATTTTTCTGAAAGCTGGTATAGATCCAGATGATTTTAGATGAAGGTTGCTAACAGCCGAAATGTTGTACTACTATTCACTAATTATGGGGAAAAAATTGAAGTAGTAAGTAGGCTATTATTCATTTTGTCATTCTCATTTGAAAAACCTAAACAGATTATTTCATGTGGATTTACATTAACTTTGGCACAGTGAGAACAAATGTCTGGCATAGGGTAAATATTTAGCATCTATTATTTAATTTTTCCTATTTTGCTGTTTAAACCTAGTTACCCCACCTTACCAAAATCATCATACTCATTTAATGAAAAATTCATTGGATAAAACTAATTAAAAAATAAATAATTTAATGAAATGTAATGAAACAAAAGTAGTTTCAGTTACAGACTTTATCGTCAGGGAGGATTCTCTCTCCTCCTGATGATGGAAAACAATGAATTGTTAATATAAACAAAACAAATTTATAATATATTAGATGTCACATTTATCCAACCCAGGAGGGGACAGACAGAAACCTGCCACACTAGTGACGACAGAGTTAGTCAGAATGGGTAGAAATCCCTTGGACTCGGGACAGCATACGAAAAGAGTGTCCAGAAAGAGTCTTATGCAATTGCATGCAGACTCACCAGCACACAGACAAACCTGAGGCAATGATCCCCTTCACGTTTGGGCCACTCCCTCTGAGTCTTTTACATAACCAAAGGGAATGAACATGTATGTCCTCATGAATCCCAAATGCCCTTCTCATACTGCAAGCAGATTACAGCCATACCTCTTGGTCCTTTTATCCACATAATCAGTTCAGTTTCTTACAGCGGGTTGTAGACGTCAACACACAGATTCATTTGAGACAAAAATGTTTGAGCTGCAACAGTAGAAGAAAGAAAACATTTTAGAGATTATTAAAAACAGTCCTTAATGCTTTCATGTACAGTGTTTGTAATCAAAATGTCATTATCTGATAAAGGTAATCTTTACTGTAACATCACTGTAACGCAACCAGTTTGCAGTGGAGGAAGCACCTGTTTATCCTCGTGAAAATGCACGGGGCCAGATGTTGTCTGGAATCCTTGGTTATGTCGTGTGTTTTTATATCTGGACAGATTATTGAAATGGCTATATTGAATCCCCTCCATCTATGTGGAAAGGCCAGAAAGGAAACCTCCTGTTGGATATCTGCTTACAAGATATGTACTGTATGGCTTTCTCGGTGGCAAGTTCCGTGCACTGGAATATACTTTTTAATGCTATTTCCTTCCTCAACTGAAGACTTTGGTTCCAAAATTTGTCCAGCATGCTTAACAATTGAAAGAAAAAATGATTCCTAGTATGACATTAAAACTACGGAAGCGCATTTCATTCACCATATCTCGTAATTACGAGATGAGGA
>NW_023339762.1:10824139-10833742 GCF_004916995.1 Morone saxatilis | reverse complement strand
ATATATATATATATATTGTCATATCAAAGAAGCAGTCTCAGAATATAGAGATATTTAGCCCCTAGACTATGATAAATCTTAGTGTAGTGTAGTTACAAATATGTATTATGGGACTTTAATCAGCCAGCTCACAGGGAACAGATTTATTATAGGAGCACGAGTATGCAAAAATTATGTAAAAAGTTAATACTTCAATTTGACTCGATTTGTCTACAGGTGGATGCTGAAATAGGTTGGGCTGAAATGTTGCACTGTATAGAAGTGGTATTAGCTGCAATCTGAGCAGTATTGCAGCAGAAAAGGAATAGCATTATTAGCTTAAACAAGACTACCTTATTGTAAAACAACAGTTTTATGGTGATAGCTGTGGCCCTTTGGCCCACAGGCATTACATTTCCAGGTTGTCTGTCCTTCTGTCCGTTTGTCCCATTCTTGTTAACACAATATCTCAGGAATGCTTCGAGGGATTTTTTTTTTAATTTGGCACAAATGTCTATTTGGACTCCCCATTATTGTGACATCAAAAACACCTTTTGGCCATAACTCTGATCTCTGAAACTGATGACCATATTTCACAATTGGCCGGACAATGAATTGGTGACAGAGTTGGTCAGTCTGACCTCAAAATGACCTTGACAAATTTTTGTGATGATGATGATGATTTTTTATACAAAAAGTTAAAGATCAACTTCACTATGACCTGCAGCCCTTTGCTGTCTATCTTCGGCTGTCACTATAATAAAAGGCCAAAAACATTACTTAAAAAAAAACACTAACTCAGTAAGAGAAGGGGAGATCAAAGTTCACTGTGACCTCAAAATAGCTTTTTAGCCATAGATTAACACTGTTCAAAATCACGTACTAATGGACTATGCATACTAAGTACGAAGTCAAATTTGTGTGTTTCAACTGTATAGTATGTCATTTTGTGTATGCGTACTGTTGTATACTAGATTAACAAGAATATGGCGAGAGTTTACTGCACATCCTCAACCGCCCCATAATGCATTGCGTCTCTTCTGACATATGTTATATGTTCATTTAGTCTGCAGTATGAAGTACATACTGATTTCAGATTTCACACTGGAATGACACAACACAATGAGTAAACAGTAATTAGCGCAGTACAGGCTTTCATTATTCAATCTAATCCATTCTGCCTTTCACATACTCACTCATTCTGAATTTCAAGTTTCCTTTTAATACACAACTTTTTATATAAACTTGACAGGTGAGTGAAAAGTTTAAGTGGGAAACTGATTGCCCTCAGAACAGAACAGAACAGATTTATGGCCAGTTGGTAAGACTTATTACCGGGATATTGTCAGGGACAGCATATAAAATAGTGTTTTTCAAAAGTGATGAAAAAAATGAAATGAAAAAAATCCATTGATTCTAGAGAACACAGGCTAGCTGGGTAACTGGGCGTGACTTCTCTATTTGAGGGTGGAGCTTTAAACAGGCTGTAAAAAAACATGGCAGACACTTGCTGGCTGTGGCTGAGAAGGAAATGAGTGATTTGGGTAAAGGTAAATAGAAGTAGATATTTAAAGCTGCAGTTACAATGTTGTAGCATGTCTCTTGGTTTACAAGGATAAGATGAAAACTTGTGTTTAGTTTTGTGGAAATATTGGTGTTGGAGAGTTATGCTAGAAAAGTGCTTGGAAGCACAAGTAACATTGTTTCCGGAGTACTGTTATTTAGCATGTTAATAGCCTTGTAAGGGCTGATGTTGGCTATGTCTCCACTGTTTGATGATGGAGTAGTTTGCTTTGATGAGTAGTAAAGAGAGGCTTTTCAGGTTTCAAAGACTTGTTTGATGACAGTTTTTTTTGCTTTGGAGGGCAGTGTTGAGTGTGTGGGTTCAGGGAAAGAGGGTTTGTTAGGGGGTTCTGGGAAGCTGGATGATCCGACTTAACAAAACACTTTTTATTCTGAACGTGCCCCCTTTTTTTGGTTGGGTGGGGGGGGCTTTTATTGCCTATATTTGATACTGACAGGAAATGGGGGAGATAGAGAGGGGATGACATACAGCAAAGGGCCACAGCAGGTCAGAGTTGAACCCAGCAAGGACCCAGCCTTGGAATATGGGGCGAGCTATCTGGGTGTCCCATGAAGGTGCCCACTTGACAGCCCTGTCAGCTTACCTTTATTGATACACTCATCTATATAATAGAATGGCTTAGAAAGGATATTTTACCATGCTAGTGCTACTGCACTGTTGGTTAACTTTGTTAGTCACATGACTTTTGTCAGGCTTATCCTAAACAGAACACTGAGGCTGAAATGATTAGTTGATGAATTGATTAGTTAACCAGTAGAAAATTAACCATAAACAATTTTGATAATTATAGTTAAAGGTCTTTTGCTCATTTAATAGGAAATTAAAACAGTTTAAACACTTTTACAACTGCGGACCCTGTGGGTGCAGCCCGGCTGGTCAAATAAAGTGAACTTAATGAGCATTCTGGTTAATGTTGGAAAAACTTCTTCTGCTTGAATGTTTCAAACTAAAAGCTGTTAAGTTTTCCGTTTATTGGGTGCATGTTGTGTGTGTTTCTGTGTGTGTATGCAATACAGTGGTGCGGGCACAGTGTAGAAAGTGTGTGTTTCTACATATTGATGTGCATGCATTGATCTTCAAGTGTGACCATTCTTGTTACCCACACTTTTGAGATCACATTGTCCTTGCTGTCTACATTTAGTTGATGTTTCCTAAGATTACACTGCCTTAGTTTCACAGTTGACTGAGTGGAGGGTTTGGTGTGGGTCTATGCTGTACTTATTTTAGTGAAGCTGGACTGATCTGCAGTCAATAATACTCGCTAAAGCCCCAGCTGTTTTGTTTTAATCAGATCCCAGGGGTTTTGGCCTGGCTAAATAAGGTTGGCTAATGGTTGTGAGTGACCCACTCCCGTCCTTAGCAGACACCTCCCTGTGGTGTCCTGCAGAAAGATTTAGAAAATGTCTACCTACTCTCTGTACACAGCCTAATGCACAGCTCTAAACATTGCAGTCATGGGTTTGGTTGTGGTTTTCAGAAGGGCTGTGTGTTTGGCAGCTATGACAGCTTCGACAGATTTTGTTTGCATGTTTAAGCTTTTACCTCCTAGCTTTATTAGAACAGTAGATAATATTCCAGACTGGTTTGTTATTGTTAAACACTATAACTAAAATACTACTCAGAGTTTCTAAAAAATATGATATTTGTGTCCAATTTACATCAGTGATTACTACAATCTGCAAACTTTCCTTTCATATGATATACTTGATAAAATGTCCTGTAGTGTTTTCTATGGGAAAGAGCTGTGTAAGTGTGGATTTTTGCGTGGCAGGTAGTGTTTAATTTTTAACCAATAGCAGCATTGCAGAATGTCATCACCTGTTCTCTCACTCTCATAAACTGTGTGTTATACGGTTCCAGTGTTTAACAGAGCACAGTGGGACATTTTGATTGATTATCAAGCCTGATAAAGAGCTTGACACATCCCTTATATGAACCAATAAAAAATATTAGTTTTATATTAGTATATAATATACTTTGTGGTTCCAATTTTTTCTACATTTCATGTTGAGCTTGGTTGGAAAAATGCATTCTTCTCTCTTTTTAAGCCATCAAACATTGGATAAAATTGTGTGCTGGTGTAGAATTAGCTGCAGCCTTGGGTTAGTTGGCCTGTCCAGTGAATTCTGACATTTCTATCCCACTGCAGTATGTGGAATCCCATGGATATTGCATTGCACTGTTATCCATTCAAAACAAAACAAATGGCACAGTCTCATGCGCTGCAGGGAAACACACAGATTACATGACCTTGTCAGCGGCCTACATGGCTATGACATCATATTTATGCTTATCCTAAAAAGATGATCTCCTTTCAACAAAAGGGAAATGAGCTTTGAGTTGACTTTACCTGCCCTTGTCTTAACCTGGCCCGTCTGTCTGGTCT
Organism: Morone saxatilis; assembly: GCF_004916995.1. NCBI lineage: Eukaryota > Metazoa > Chordata > Actinopteri > Moronidae > Morone > Morone saxatilis. The sequence goes on along the minus strand of NW_023339762.1, from coordinate 10,829,792 downwards.
CTGCCTTCCCAAAAGGCTGATGATGCCTCTGCAGATCAGTGAATTTCAAGGTTTTCAAGGTTTACAAAAGAGATTCCCCTTTTGTGACTTGACCTGTATGTGTGAACTACACTCTGACTGCTAACAGTATCTGTTTTTTCTTATTTTCATATTAGGGCTGCACAATTATTTAAAATATCATAAAAATTGCAATATGGCCAGGTGCAGTATCCAAATTGCAGAAGCTGCAATGTTTGGATGAAAGTAAATTGTGTGACAAAACAGCATTAATATTATACTAATATTATTAAGTAATGTAGTGCTGCCCTGGCCTACAAATCTCCAGACGTGAGAAAACATGTTTGTTTGGTACCAACAAATGTCAAATCATTTTTAAATATTTTTTTAGATTTTAGATTTAAATCTTTTTTTTTTTTCAGTGAAAATGAAAATTGTAATGCAAAAATGGTCTTTCCCACTAATTGTGATTCAAAATATTTGATTTGATTTTGATTTCATGAGAATTTGTATTTTCATAACTGAGGTGTTTTAGGAGCTAACAGTATTCAAGAAAAGGCTCTGCCTGTTGAACAAGCTCCCAATAGACTTAATAATATGAAACCTTTGTCATGTACTGAAAAAGACTGAGGAGATTAGATTGGTGAGGCTGTTGCAGCAGCAAGTCATGTCGGCTTGAGGATCAGCAGAGTCATAAATAGAGAGAGCTGGTCTTTATGTTTTTAACACCAGTTAAAAACATATATTCATCAATGTCACCCTCAGACTCATCCAGGCAGGGATCGGATTGGGCTGCACAAAAGCCATTGCGCTCAAGTGCTACTGGATGTAACATTATCATTAAGTTGTGTCCATGACTCTTTAAACTGGCTCGTTTCTTAGTTGCGTGACCTATCCTGTTCCTATTTAATTTACATGCTGTTTTTAATCATTTGCTTTTAGTGGAAATGTAAACCCTAATGAGAGATGGATTAGTTCTCAGCCTAGTTTTTAGTTGTCGTACACACCTAAAATCCTTCAGTCCCATATGTTGAGGACATCACACCAAGGGCGTGTCCAGCCATTAAGTCTCATATTAAAATCTGGTTGATTGCAGTGTTGGAGGCTGGGCCATCACGCCAAAAAGCAAAGAGAAGACTAAACAGAAATAGGATCCTCAGTGCCACCCTGGGTTGAGTCTCAGTGCCTTTCCTTGGTCATCTCAGTTAAACTGAAATGTACATGACACTGTACTAAATCAGAGGGGATGATATCACCTCAGCTCACCCTCCTGTTGACTTCCTTATATGTCCAGGAATACACTAAGAACATTATGCTCCAGTGCTTTTCCATTTTTGTTGCATTTGTTTTTTAAGCATCCAGAATCCAAGAGAAGGAGGAAGAGATGTGTGTTTGTGTGTGTGTGTGTGTGTGGTGAGCAGTAATCCTCAGAGACTAAAATCACTGTCCCATCTGGCCAATGTGTCATAGTCTGTGTGTAAGAGGGAATCCTTCTTTAGGAGTCTAACCCTACATCACCCCACCTTGTCTTACTCTCTTGTGTGTCTCATTCTGCCACCTGAGAGCCCCGAAATGAGAGTGATCTATTAAATAAAGCACACCTTCTACCTCTTTGTTCCACAAAATAATTACAGATGTGTCTCACATGGATGTCATATTTAGTAATATGCTTCTCTTTTGGGTCACTCACAAATAAAATCATATTTACTGTATGGTGGCCTCAGTGAATGCAACATGTCCATGTCTTTCTTTTGTGCAGAAGCGTGTAAGTTTCTGCATTATTTAGTATGTTATGCAAATAATAATAAACAACAGACACTTACATAACACATCCAGCATATGGCATGCAATCCATCTTGTAGTACACAGCATCATGTGTGCGTTTTTAAAGTGAGCTCGATCATGATGAGGGTGCATGCAAACGCTCACAGTATCTCATATAAAAGCACTTAAAAGATGTTTTTCCAGGATTATTTCTCATATGGTGAAAATACACACAACTGACTGCTTATAATCCTGTAGGGTTAAAAAAGACCAAGCAAAGCCCCTCATGAGCCTCTTTGAAAATGTAGAATTGGGGGCACCTGGGTAGCTCACCTGGTAGAGCTGGTGCACCATGTGCCGAGGCTGCAGCGGCCCAGGTTTCCAATCTGACCTGTGGCCCTTTGCTGCGGGTCATGCTCTCTCTCCCCTTTCCTGTCAGTCTGTCACTATCAATTAAAGGCAATAAAAGCCCCCAAAAACAAAATTTCGAGTGAATATGTAAATAAACAGCACAGTGGTTTAAAGGCAGTTTTGAACAGTGTGAGGTTGGAAAATGTAGTATCCAAAGAAAATTTAAGTAATGATTGATTAAAAAAACCGAAATTTTAGATTTCTGAACAGAAATTAATCTGATGGAATCCAATGATCAAATAAAATGCAATAAACAAACTATTTTGAAGCACAATGAATAAAATAAGTGAATAAAATATATAACAATCAAATAATCCTACTTATGAAAGGCAGTTTAATTATGGTGTTTTTTTTCGAAAAATAATCGGCATAATAAAAATAATTATTAGTTGCAGCCCTACCTTCCTCCCCCACTCTACTCTTTTGCTTTCTGCCCTGACTCAAACTCCCACTTCTCCCTGCTTCCTTTTCTTCTTCCTCTACCTTCATTTAGGTGTGCTAGTAGTGGATGTTCAACCCACAAGGCTATATTTGTAGACTATGTATATACAGTAACAGATGGACCGACTCGTCGGAATGTTTCACTGTTGCTAGGACACGTGGAAACATCCTGTCAGCTGTTAATACAAGCAGATTGATGACAAAAAGAAAAACAGGGACAAAGTACGTTGATATTTTTGTAGGAAAACTGGCTAGAAAACAGCATATTTCTTTTATTTTGTAGCAAATCTTTTAAATATATGTTGGTATGCATTTCTCAATGTTAGACAGAAAAAAATTACTCAGTAGGGTGGTTCATGTCCGCAGCAAAATCATTGGTAATCAACAGAAAAGTCTGTTTGTTCTGTATAAGACACAGTTCTTAAATGAGGTCAGATTCTTAAAACAGTAATTATACATAGTAATAATGGTTTCTGCTTTGTTATTTTTTAGATTACTGCTACAGTAAGTGAGTGATATGTGGTGATGACTGACTAAATAAACAGTTTTCTCTCCTTGCAGCTTCCTTATGGTCCTGGTATGTCTCATCTTCAGTGTCCTGTCCACTATAGAGCAATATGCAGACTTTGCCACAGGAACCCTCTTCTGGATGGTGAGTACTTTCATTGTTCTAATATATCAAACATAAAACCTCCACAGAACTCAATAAATAGGCTAAATCCAGAAGCATCTTCATAAGTCCCACATGGATTATAGGTTTTAAGGTTGCATCAGTCATGAGGAGTTGCTGTTATTAACTGTAGTTCTACAGAAATAATGGATTTACAGATTTATCAGTTACTTCTACTACTAGTATGCGAGGCCCTGGCCTGACCATGGGGAGCAACTAAACTAAAGGGTGATAAGGTGTAACTTCTCCCACTTTAATAAAATGAATAAGAGGGTCAGACAGATGTAAGTTAAGTACAATTTGTACACATCCCCCACAGTCCTAAGATGAGGTCTAATCATGCAGATTAACCTAAAACACGTGTGATTGGACCATGTGTGTGCAGGATTTTAGTTAGTAAAAAAGCCTTTACTAACACTTCAAAAACGTTTACTGGTTTCAGCTTTTCAAATGTGGAGATTTGCTATCTTATTCTATTTTATTTAACTGTAAATTGTTTTATTTCACTTCATTAGGTCCAGTGTGTAACATTTTGGAGGTTCTATTGGCAGAAATGGAATATATTATTTATGGGTATGTTTTCATTAGTGTATAAATCACCTAAATATAGGAATTGCTATGTTTTTGTTCCATTAGAATGAGCCTTTTATATCTAAAGACACCGCAGGTCACCTTCCATGGAGTCCGCCTTGTTGAACCGCTGTGTTTCTACAGTAGCCCTGAAGGGACAAAACAGACATTGGCACTTCATAGGGGCATTCGTGTTTTTCCCCTTTTCTGCAACCACAGTAGTTTCTCCTTCATGCTTAGGAGGGGGAGGGTGAAGCCAGGGAGTTGCGATCTGCAACTACACCGCTAGATGCCACTTAATCCTGCACACTGGACCTTTAAAAAATTATTAAATATTAATGGGTAATGAAAATAATCATTGCAGCCTACATAGTGGCATATGTATCCGTTGATGAAGGTGTTATCACTTCTATATTGAGAGAATGGATTTAGTGATGCTTCCTGGACAATTAAGACATTTCTTCTGAAATGAATATATATTTTCTTAGAGAGAAGGAACAAAAAGAGTGACAGATGGTATTCTAAAGCTACTATAGCTGCACTGCAGTACTCTATTGTATCCACATGATGGAGACAGAAGATCTTGGCTGGGAGGATTTCTACCCACCATCTTACACCTCGGCCCAACGATATTACAAGCTCAAAAAAAAAATCACTTTCTCTTATTGCAAATGCCATCACACAACATCTGCCAGCTTGTATTGCATCAATCCAAAGCCCTTTACAGTAACATGTATGTACTGTAGATTATTAGAATGGGAATGCACAGGGGCCAGATTTTTTTTTTTTAACCTATTGTGACAACACTAATTATGCAGAATCATTTTGGCTTCACACAGACTGCACTTGTTGATGCTGGTAAATTGACTTTTTTCGAGCTTATTAGGCTATTAAGGCTGCTAAGTGATGCAATAAATCCAGGGCTTACAACAGGTAGAGAAAATTGTGACGGCTATTTGGAAACTCTACAAAGAACTTGCATCATCTGTCTCCTGCTTGCACACTGGGAATATAAATACACATGTAGCTACTGTGTACTCACACAACTTACGCAGACACCTACACAAAGACTGCACATAGACAGACATGGACAGACACACAATCACAAAATACACACATGTACCACCTCCTGAGTCGTGGGGGCAAACAGAGGACAGAGTGGACACTCTGTTCTGTAAACTTTTGGCCAGTGCCCTTTGAAGATCTACTATCACGGTTATTCATTTATTTCTACACAGGAAGAGCCAAATACTCTCTATCATTATCCCTAACTGTCTTTCTATATCTCTTGCTCTCTTTCCACCTTTTTTTCTGTTGCTTCATCACTCAAGAGACCAGCAGTAGTCAGCCCCATAAAGACATAGAGAGAAATAAAAACATTTCTTTATACTAATTACTGCTAGTCTTTTCTCTTGAATAGTCGAAACCTGTTTATGTATCTTGTACACCTGGCCGTGTTTGCTTGTGTATTTGCAATGCATGGTTTCAGTTCAATATTAATTGTAAGATAAGATAATAGCTTATCTTGTGTGTGTGTGTTGCTTGCTCTTATGCCAGTGTATGTGTGTGTGTGTTTGAGGGGGTGGAGCTCTGTGAGCGGTGTCGTGGTGGCATATAGTGGTGGTAGTAACTATACTTAGAAAGTTCAGGGTTAGCTGACATTCGTGAATCACAGGCTGCTTGTTTTGGAAGGCAGAGGGGACATTAGTCCTTGAGGATATTTGGCCTTCAGGGCAGCTGCCAAAGCAAAGCTAGCCAGCTGGGCAGGAGGCACAGAGGCATGTACACACACACACACAC
>NW_023339762.1:10823574-10824031 GCF_004916995.1 Morone saxatilis | reverse complement strand
AATACATAACTACATAACTATTGCCCTCACTGAGCGTGTAGGTGCACAACTATCCAGCGAGCCAAACGCTCTATCAGTAAAGGTTGAAGGCAATGGGTTGCCTTTTTCACTGGAAGCAATTGTGAAGCTGTTAAAACCGCATCAGACAACAAATTCAATGATGGTGATCAGAAATCAGCAAACGAGGAAACTGGATTCACAAAAGTTGACTAGTTGTCAAAGAAGTTGCATTGTGCTTCAGGTCAGGAAGAAACAATGTATCACAAATTAATCTTGTAAACATAAAGTCCACAAGAGTAAAAGCAAAAAGAGTAAAATACACAATAGTTATCTCAACAGTAATTCAACAGTTACTTACAAAGCTGCATTAGCAACACATTAGCTCTAGACAGCTAGTATAGTGGCTAGTTTGGTTAGTAAAACAGTAAGCTGATCATATAAACTGCATTTTAAACTA
>NW_023339762.1:10807949-10823512 GCF_004916995.1 Morone saxatilis | reverse complement strand
TATTTACTATATAGTGCATTACATTTACATTTATTAAGTGTCCAAATTCTGAATGTGTAAATGTATCCATGTAGTGCCCTTACAAATTCCACAATGGGAATATTGATGAGAGTAAAATGTTTTATGGCAAATCTAGACCTAATTTTGAGTGACACTTGGTTATTGCTCCCACAAGTGATTCATTAATTTACAGTAATTATGCAAATGAACCAAATAATTGAACAGTGTAGTGATGTTTACAATCCACGATAATGACATAATATTTATAACAAAACCACATGGAAAGAACCCAAAAGCCACAACTGGAATGAAGGACCTAAACTGGTTGATGAGAGTAGATTACTGAGGTGTAAACATTTTGTCGTGCTATTATTTGAGAATTCTGGACAGAGTCTTATAAATTAGAAGAAACAAAAAACTCAATGTTTTCTAATATCTTTAAATCTGTCATATTAAAATTAAATTAAAGAAAGCATATGCAAATAATGGGATTTACTTTATTATCTGGACTACAACATTGATAACGAGGCTGTCATTTTGGGTTGTGTACCATCGATGAGTTTCAAAAGCTTCGTAAAGCTTTTGAGTGACTTTGTGTGTTTGTGTGCATACGTGCACCTCCCTTGTAGTGGGACACACAGATGAAGCAATCTAATCACATTTTCATCTGATACCGTAATTCCCAAGCAGCTCTTTCAATGAGCTTCATCCTCGTCTGGCTTGACGAGATTATCGCTGCGCCAACAGGCGGCTGTTTTCAGTAAACATGTAGTTGCCAGTTTCTGATACACATACAAAAACACCCCAACATCTGGGTGACCCATTTTAAGGAATTATTATGACTAATCCCTTTTAAATTCCCCCAAATCATGTGTACCTTTGACTTTCAAATGTTACCCAGATGTCATAATTATTAAACTTAATGAATTGGGATTCTGCAGGCATTTTGTGTTGGTGCTGATGCTTTGTTATGACTGTGTGAAAAAATGTGAGTGACTGCTTGTTTGTTGATGAACATTATTACCAAATCATATGAAAACACCAGACGTTCCGTGTAGGACACAACTATGAAAAGTAACTGTTTAAACATTTGTGCAGATGCTAGGGAAATTAACACCTTTCAGTCAGAAGCGTCCATTGGGTTATACAGCGTTATATAGACACAGCATCGGGGACCTTAAACATAGTCTGTTACTTTCCTACACAAACAATAAGGCTATGGCTGGCTGGTCAAGTTCAGCTGAAATGGATGTTATAGGTAGCTTGGTCCCAGGCCTCTGAATGCCTGCCCAGATCTTCGATTTGTTCAGCGATTCAAATCTGAATGAAAGAAGTGAAACCAAATGGTAATTCAGTCTGATTATGAGGCTATGTTATAGAGATTTACTGAACCATTTCTGCCCTCTCTGTCTTCAGTTCTGCCTCTTTATCTTTCTGTCTCTAGCTCAGCGACAGAAAATGAGCAATTCATGGAGATGAATAAGGGGTATTGGAATCCTAGGCCAGACAGCTCGAGCAAATAAATCTAAAGCTGTAAAGTTAATGAAAATGGGCAAACTGAAAACTTACAAAGCAGCAAAATGGATCTCTCTGTCTGTCTGCCCTATTACTATGATGACCCTGATCTGGAGGCCTTAGGTTGGTATTAAAAATTGTTTTCCAAATATGCACAAATATCACTAAATGGACACAGTGAATTTCCTCTATGTGCTGATACTAGAGGAACTTTTGCCAGCCATAATAGTGTCTGGTTTGATTGACAGGTCATTGTTTTGGGGCTCTGTGGTGCTGTGTTATTGCAGCAGGGTTCGTGGTATTAAGTTTCATACAAGGGGTGGTCAGGGAGCAGCCAGTTCAAGCAATCACCGAGATGGCCACCCACATGGCTTTAGGTTTTAACAGACAGTATGGTGGCTAAATATTATGCGTGCATGGTGGCCAGGATAACAGTCTCCGTCAGACAGCCATAATTAATCCATAGGTGCACACACGTATGCGCATAATAGAAAAAAACAAATGCACAATGGCTCACAATTTAAAAGCACCAACCTCAACACATATGCAGGTGCATAAAACTAGGATTTAAAATCAAGCCCTCATTTGTCATTTTTAACTGTCTTCTTCAAGTTCTGCAGAAAGGTTTACAATTACAACAAAATCTCAACACCCAAACCGATTATTTAGCATTCTTATCTGTTAGGCAGCAGCGTGATGGCATTTCATCCCGTGGCTTCAATCACTTAGCCATGGACCCCGTGTCAATATGAGCTATCATCAGCCATGTTATCAACCTCCATCTTTCTTCCTGGGTGGTTGGGTGATCTTGGTATTACAAGACCACCTCAGTGTCTCTCTTTCACTCTTTCACACACCTGTCATTACCCACTCATATCATATGGTAGATCTTGGTGATTGATTATAATGGCCTTAATGCTTTTAGATTAGTCTTAATGCATGGCACAGTGTTATCAATGCTTTTAGAATTGATACCATATCTACTTCCACTTCCTCTCACAATTATTCTCTCTGCACCAATGGAATAATGCCTGTAAACCCTTGCTCTGTGTATGTATTGTGCTCCACAGGAGATTGTGCTGGTGCTGTTCTTTGGCTCGGAGTATGTGGTCCGGCTGTGGTCGGCAGGCTGTCGCAGCAAATATGCAGGCATCAAAGGACGCCTCCGCTTTATCAGGAAGCCCATATCAATCATAGGTGCACCTGGCATTTTCCTTTTCTCCCATTTAATAAAACAGATGTCATGAATTGTTCTTGTAGATCAACAACTTAGATTATTCAAGCAATGGAAGGCTTCACTTTAGTACAAGGTTTCATTGAAACTGAAGTGATTGCAACCCTGATTTTATTTTTTTTCTTAATCTCTTTCTCAGATTTGATCGTGGTCATTGCTTCAATCATAGTGCTTGGTGTAGGGTCCAATGGCCAAGTGTTCGCCACGTCTGCCATCAGGTAAAGCGACTATTTTGTTCTTCATTTAATTATTTACTAATAGCTTGAGAGGGATCAGAAGATAATGAGACGGATGAGGCGGTGTTGTGTGTTGCAGGGGCATCCGTTTCCTCCAAATCCTGCGCATGCTCCATGTGGATCGACAGGGAGGAACATGGAGGCTCCTCGGATCTGTAGTCTATATTCATCGACAGGTAGGTTGAAAGTATTCAAGCTAATGCTGTTAATTTAGTGTTGTTATGTATCACAAGGTCTTTTTAAGAACCCAGAAACTTCAAATCAAATATCAAATATCAGCTCTTAGATGTCTGTCTGCTGATCTGGCTACATATATATATATATTTGCTTGTTTTTTAACATTATTTTTTAATCGCATATCAGATAAGAAAAGTAAAAAAAGACATTTACCCTCTTGTTGTGTCACTTAGCTGCAGTTTCTTCTACAGTGAGTGCACAGACCCCTTCCTAGTCCTGCTGCAATTAACTTCTTATTAGAACAAATCCAACATGCACAGTCAGAAATACATGCACACTTGCACAAATAAGCAACAGCAGATCTGGCTTTATAAGGAGAAGAAGAGAAATCGCCAAGATTGCCTCCACTTCTTTTTCACTGTGTCCTGGTACACTTGTTTCAGTATTTTCTCAGGCTGATACACAATGAAGTCCGAGGATGTAATGTTCTTTTCTTAATCCCCAAAGAAGACTGTGTTCTTTGGTTGTGGTCAAACCTGACATTCATGTCTCTTTGATGCATAAGAAGAACAGGTCTGATCAGTGAGGAATGCGTGCAAAGGTCAAAAAAATAAATGTAAAATGAATCCAAGGTGAGCCTAATTTGATTTGTTGCCATCTCCCTGTTGTCAGATGACCACTTTATCAAATGATGTGCTCTGTTTAGTGGAAGTATATTGCCTTTAGCAGTGTCAATAAGTTGGTGGAAAGGAATAGACTAAGCACATTAGAATGTGTGCTCACAATAGCATTCGGTTTCAATGCGCATTCAGAGTTGATTCTTCATTTAGGAACATTTACATTTGCTAGTAAATTAAGCGACTGAAAATACAGGAGCACAGGAAACATTTGATCTAAATCACTGAAATAAGCCAATTTATCAGCCTATTCAACATTATGGGACTAATCATTCATACAACATTTTCATAGTATTGTTTTTTGGTTGACTTTGTGTGTTTTTCAGGAGCTGATCACCACCCTGTACATCGGCTTCCTGGGCCTGATCTTTTCCTCCTACTTTGTCTACTTGGCGGAGAAGGATGCTGTTGACGAGGAGGGCAAGACGGGCTTCTCCAACTATGCCGATGCCCTGTGGTGGGGTGTGGTAAGGCAGCTAAACTAGAAAATGGAAACACATTGTAAAGAAGATGCAAGTGCTTCACTAATGTTTTTGCACTTGTGTGTGTTTTCTAAATTTTGTTTCATGCAATGCATATATTACTCTGATCCTTGAATGCTACTCAAATTTCCCAACATAGCTTACATACTTGAAAGGCCACATCACATGTACATGAAAAAAGATTCTTCTCTCTAAAGAGCTGTAACAAGTAATCTGCACAATGCACTCGCAAATGGAGTCTTAACCAGAAAAATGGAGATGGCCGGCCACCCTGGTTAGACCAATTATTAACCTCCTTGGCTTTTTATTCTCCTCATTGGTTCTTGGTGTAGAATGCATGTGTTGCTGCAACACTTAAAGCAGAGGCAGGTGTGTTGATGTTTTCTGAGCGCGGAGCTGGTTTTGCTTATTTCCCCCTGTACGGAGGCTCAGGTTTCCAGAGTAGTTAATTAAACATTTGAATTGAAAGCGCAGAGTAATGAGAAACCTATGGCAGCCTTGTGCAGGGGATCAGTGTGTCACAAAGAGACGGTAATAAACCATTCACCTCTGGGCTCTTTGGCTCAAAGAACTTTTAGAGCACCAATATAAAGTGTCAGTTCCCTTAATTAAAACTTTAATTGTGGGATTACTACCTTTATGTAACAAGGGTTAGAGGGGTCACAGTGCTCCTCACTGCTCTATGGAAAGTAGAAGAAAAGCTGTTATTTGTGTTGCTCTGATCACAATGTTGAGAAAAAAATCACGGTTGGGGATTTGCACCTTTTTGTTTCTCTGAGACTGTAAAGTTGAGAGTAATGATATGCTATTACAATCGGTTTGGTCAGATTTGTGAGTGTTTGTGTGTGTGCGCTCATTGAAATGAGATTGCGCTGATTGGAGAACGCTAAGCTCTCTCAGTGTTTATGCCTTCTCTTGGCTCGATTTCCACATTCGGATGTGCAGGTGCGGGGCACAGCTGGAGAACAAGCCAATGCCATGATTCATATCCACTTTTCTCTCTCCTCTCTCTCTCCCTCCAGTACCTTTCCTGCTTTTCTTCTTCTTTTGCCAATTGCTTATGATTAGGTAATGGCTGTTTGATTTTAACAACCTTCTAACTTCAACCAGGACACACTGTGAAAGAGAAAATGAGGGAAATGAAAGCTAACAGTGCTAAAAAGTTCCCATTTTGTAGTTATGGTGCTTATGTACAATTTGGGTTTAATCACACACATATAGTACATATCCTGCATGTATGACTACAGACATTCACATGAACACACACTTACACATATTCAAAGACCAGGTTTGTGACCTTTGTGTAGACATGAGGAGGTTTTTGCCACACACCCTACAATCTGAATGAGAGGAGTGTTTTTGAGGAGACCATTCCACTCTGATGGTCAGGAGGACATTGTTTAGTCATCGGATTTGTGGATGAGGGATTAAATCCCCCCCACTCCCCTGCCCCCAACATACACCCACCCACCATTCCCGCCCCTGCTCCTTCTTTTTTACTCCCAAAGCCCTTTTAAGTATCTCACCTTACATCAGCCTCTTTGTGTTTGCGCTCAGCGGTGGCTCACGCGGCGATACCCCATAGACACCCACGGTATGCCAAGTGTGTTCTGAATGTGTCAGAATTGGCTCGGCTTTCAGAGTGGGTGTACATGCAAATGCAAGAGGTATTTGTTTTCCCCCCTCACCCCGGCAAATTCCTACACTCACTGAGGATTAGTGGTTGGGAATCTTATTCCCTTAGAGGAGCAAGAGCCTCAAATGCACCGGCCATCACTGACAGTTGTGGAGGGAGGCCAGAACGACTGATGATTTTTTCCTTTATTGTCTAAGTCCTGTTATAGACTGCTGTGGTAAAGCTTTGAGAGTGTTGACTGACATTTTCATTACATCAGTGGTAAAAAGTAAGAAAGAAATGAGAGGAGATTTTGATATCTCTATGATGTAGTAATGATGTGATAAAGTAATGATTTAGCTTATTCAATGTAAAACTGTAATGTTTAACACAATTATATACATTTATATTACATTTGCATCAGTGAGGGGTAAAGGAAAGGATAGCCATTGCATTAAAAGGGTTCCTCCTTACTTGGCAGTTTTTGTTTTAACACTGACTCTCTTAAGCACTGTTTGCAATCAGACATTTGTTTTGAGAGGCATAAAGTACAGCTACTCTCTAGTTTCTTGTCTCAACCTGCAGTGTGTATAGCTTTAATTTGGCTGCAATCACATTAGCCCTAAATGTTCTGACCTTTTTTGCATCAGTGAAGGGAGCTGTGCAGGATTTTTCCTTTAGGTCACACGAACAGTATGTCTACAGTCTGCTCATGATAATCTTAATAGATGTAAGAGAAACTTTATCCACTCTCTGTCTTTAGGTGACTGTCACCACAATTGGGTATGGAGACAAAATTCCTCAAACGTGGATAGGCAAGGCCATCGCCTCCTGCTTCAGTGTCTTCGCCATCTCCTTCTTCGCTCTACCTGCTGTAAATATAACTTTAATCTGAATCATATGAAATTCATGAGCAGTAAGATTTATTAAACTTGTTTTGTTTCATTTAGTCCCAAGCTTATTACTGTGCTGCTGTAATGATAGCAAATTGGAATGTATTTTTTAGGGATTATGCAATTACATTCCCAACCTCTACACTAAATGTTACAACTTTAATATGATGTATTTTCTGGCTGTGTAAATAGATATGGTTCAATCTAATTCTCTCCAATTAGGGTATCCTGGGCTCAGGGTTTGCCCTGAAAGTCCAACAGAAACAGAGACAGAAGCATTTTAACAGACAGATCCCAGCTGCAGCCTGCCTCATCCAGGTAAAGTTTAGCATTGAATGGAAAAACCAGGTCAGACACAGTCCATCACCTCTATAGCTCAGTTTGTGTTGGACCATGGACATGGACAACGACAAAACCTGGTCCGTATTATTTTGGAAGGTGCAAACTTGCAAATTCTTACTGAGCCTTGGAAAAGGTGAGCTGTGTCCCATTGTGCCAAAAGCTAACCATTACAAGGATTACAATTACCCTGAGACATAACCACAGTTTAGACACCTGTGACAGAGACACTTAAACGTCTGCTGGACACTGACTGATATCCACTATCTGTCCATGTATAAGGACATTATGGAAAAAGAATAAAATTATTTATTTGTCATGTGCAATTTATATACAGGAATTTGTCCGACACAAAGAGGTTCAGTGTGTAACATTTAGGAGGATCTATAGGCAGAAATTGAATATAATATTCATCGGTATCATTACTAATTTTTATTATTTTCATTAGTGTGTAATCACCTGCAAATAAGAATCATTGTGTACCTTAGAATGAGTACTTGTTAAAGCAATTTACACAACCCTGAATTTTTGGCTAATATTTTTTATTAGGGGAGTAATCGGAAACATTCTTACAAGTTATGTGGATCAACACATTGACTAACACCATTTCTATGCTTCAACCTGTCCTCCTCAGACACTCTGGAGGTGCTATGCAGCAGAAAAACCAAATGGCTGTGCTGCTACATGGAAAATGTATGTTCTCACTCCAGAGGCTGTCAGCACAGTGGAATCTGACAACTTCAGCCCTAACATCAGGAAACTGAACATATCGGTAATTATCCAGTTCACCTTAAATTCAGAGCCAATGCTATTGTGTGGTCCATGTTTTGTACAGTTTTCAGTTGTGAAAGTGTTTAAGTCCTCTCAACTTTGTGACATCGTGCCTTTGAATTCAACCAGGGACATTTCATCAAATATTTTTTATCTTCCACTGTTTATTGTGTCCTTTTACTTTGATCTATCCCATAAAGGTGAAACGCCACCCGAGAAAAATAATAGTCCCCAGCCTTTAAACCAAGGTCATATGAGCTGTTTTCTCATTTTTTGGTCGTAGATATCTAATTTGCAATACACACATTACACGTATTTCTCATATATATATATTTTCTCTTTCAGTAGACATCTGACAGAATGCTTTGAACTTGAGGTGTGGAACATCAAGAAGTCCACAAAAGAGCGTTGTCAGAAAAAAGCTGTCCGACTGGCAAACAAGTCTGGCCCACACTGTATTGTCTCCTTGTGCAGTTCACCTTTCACAACAATATTAGCTATGTTGCGCCTAGGCCATACAGCATAATAGGGCAAGTTAAGTTCCCACAAACATACACACACGTGAAAGGACACACAACACACACAAAACACACAAATACGTGCAATACAGCAGTCCCCCCGCCCCCAAGGCCTGACTCCACTAGGATGACTCGAGGCCTTTGTCTCCGACGGACAAAGACTCAGTCAGTTGAGATGATGTCACTGCCGCCTTTCTCATGGGAGTAAACCTTTGTCTAATAGAACAACAACAAGAAAATCTTTGTGTAGCATTGAACCCACATGTATTGGGGAGAATGAAGGCTGCTTCCGCTCTTTTCTGTTTCAGCATGTGACTTTCTCCTCTGACTTACCTCTCTCTCTCTCTTTACCCTTTCTTTCCCCTGTCTTTTCAAAATTCCTCTTATGTTTCTTCTCTGTTTAACAGAAATTGCTTGACTCATTATTTTTCTACTACTTGCATATTTTCCTCTGCTCCTCTCTGCCTGGTCTTCTTCATTCTCCTTCACACAGGTTTTCTCTCTCTCCTCTTTTTATCAAGCTCTATCAGTATCTTTATCATTGTCCCTCTCTAACTCAGTGTCTGTTACAGTTTCTTCCTGCCCTTCCATTTTCTCTCTATTTCTCTATTTTCCTCTTTCAGTCTTATGACACCCACCACCACCTCCCTCTCTCACTCTCTCTGCTAATGAGTCATTCAAACCTCGGGTATTCGGATTGAACTGCTGGCCAATTGTCAATGCCAAAGTCTGATCCATTGAGTCCAAATAATTGAGTTTCTATAAAGGCCACGTCCATGACGTTGATGTGGGTCAGTGGGTCTAAGGATTGGCCTGGAGGCACCATTTAGGTCCTCAGAAACTCACTGACTCACAGAACATATAGTTATGACCTCACTCAAAGAAACTAAGATTAAACATGTACCACTGAGGTCACCAGTGTGCAAGCACAACATTTGGTAAGATGCTGATGTATAACTACAATGTGAACAACACAGGTACTAAAAGAAAATAATGTGTTTTGGTATTTCAGTGTTTTTGACATAGCATGGCTTCTTGACACTTGGCTGTATAAGTTCACTTATAGAGAATATGTTTCATGGATAATTTTAATCACTTAAAATTTATTCAAGTGTACTGTGTTGCTAAGAGGCTTGCTCTTTGAACAAATGAATGTTTAGTTATAGTGTTACAATCCTTAAGGTCCAGTGTGTAACATTTAGGAGCATCAATTGGCAGAAATGGAATATAATATTCAGGTATGTTTCCCTTAGTGTTTAATTACTTGGAAATAAGAACTGTTTTGTTACCTTTGAATGATGATGCAGGACGTGGACGCTGCCATGTTGAAGCGCCATGTTTCTACAGTAGCCCATAATATCTGACAAACCGAACATGATGTAGATAAGGCTGTTAGCGTTTTTTGTGTGTTTTGCGGCCACTGTATTTTCTCCTTAGTGTTTGGAAAGGGAGGGTGAAGCCTAGATTAGTAAAATTGTGCTGGATCCAGAACTGTGACAGAAGCTTGCAGGTGAACAAATGGTGGATGGAGTCTTCAGGCCAGTCTCATTAAGTAATATAGGGTCACCACCATGTCACCACACCACCATGTCACCACACCACCTGTCCTTCAGCTTGGGAGTAAGTTGCTGCCCCAAGTGAGGAAGTTTATGTACCTCTGGGCCTTGATCATGGATTGTGAGGCTCAAAGGCTGACCAATGAAGTGATGAGGGTGATGGTAAGCTATAAGGCAGCTTAACTCATTTTCAGAGGGAAAGCATGAAGAAAAGGCATCAAATCTCCCCTTTTGACAGTGACATTATCGCATATATATCAGGACAATTTGTCAGTCTTTGTTTTCTTAAATGTATTCCGTTACTATATGCGTTACTATTTACACAATTGGCTCTTTAAAGACTTGTGATTACAGTTCATCATCACGATAGTCAAACACTGTTTGTTTCCTCTGTCTGTCAGAAAAGGGGCACCAAGAGGAGGTTGAAGTCCAGAGGAAATGGCTCTTTGGGCGCGGCCTCAGAGAGAGCTGTGTCGATCCCCCAGATCACCTACGACCACATTGATGACTCTGAGGAGAAGAAAGATGTCTCATTTTTCCATGAAGAGCCAAGGAGGGGTCTTGAAGGTAATATCGTGGAACTAGCACTGATCTTTTGTTACTGTAATGTGTAGTGTCCAAACTGATGTCAAATACATTTCAAGGTTTATTACCACTTGCTAATTTTTAAGTCTGTGGTTCACTAAATCTAGTGCATGTTTTTTCAAAGAAATTCAGTTAGACTCTATAAATTGCCTTTCTTCCAACAACTCAGTCACGGACAAGTCAACAAGCCAAGATTACACATGAAAGCACTGAGCCCTGTTTTATTAGTGTTTGATTAAACTGACTTCATTTTGGAGCTCTTAATGTTTTGTTCATTCAAAGCTTGACACCTCAGAATGCCATGTTCTTTAAAGAAGGTGTTTTTTGAATTGCATTGAATATCGTTGTGAAGTTATCTTTGCCGCTTTAATGCAGTTAAAGGCCAGCTGGCAATGAAACCTGCGTCATATGGAGGACATTTGACGAAGTGAATTACTGCAGTAATGAAACAAACTTTTTTCTGTTCCTCTTAATACAGTTTTGTTTGATGAAATAATGTGTGTTGCGGGCTGTGAAATGATGTCATGCTGCCTTAAAGGCCTTGGAAATCCATTATTTCAGTAAAGGTTTGATGTGTTTTTGCATTTAGGGCATTTAAATGACCAAATAAACTCCGTAATGAGTAAAACATTTTATGGCTTTTCCTTTGGAAATATTAGCTGTCAGCATGTACTTTTGTGTTTGTCATCCTTATATTGATTTTCTGTGAAAATAAATACTGTAGATAAACATAATACAAACCCCTTAATAATTCTGTTGCCAGCTTAACAAATCTAATAATAGACTTATTTTTTTTTCTTCCACATTTAGGCCAGTAGAGTCACCATAAAAGCTACAAACTACATAGATCAAATTGCAATAAATGGCCAAAGATGGTGGCCTCTTCAAAGGCAGTACGTTCAATCTCTCTGAAGCTATGTATTGGTAAAAGATGATACATGTGTGAGCAAATATGGCACTGACTGAAGATAGGTACACTGTATACGCCAAAGCTTGGTATACACTGGTGATAAATTAAGTTGTATTTAAGTATTGTATTTCTTAGCCATGGCTCACCGACAACTTTTGCCCAGATTGAAATATTTCAACTTGATACTACTACTACTACTACTAATACTACTACTTGATGGATTGCCATACAATTTGGTAATGACATGACCTGGTGATTACCTGACTTTACATTAAAACAATTACAAGATGGACTTTTTTGTCTCAACAGATAATGCATGGATTGATAAATTTGATGCACTTGATGAATTACTTCATAACTTTGGTGATCTATTTTCATTTAGCGCCATCATCAGGTCAAAATCTCAATTTGATTTACTACCAAATACCTGTAAAATCAGTGACAATCTCATCAGTCATTGTTGTTCCAACTAGAAGTACAAAGTAATTACATAATAGGCAACCTGAATGTGGTTTTTAAAGCTAATCTCTTGCAGTTTATCCCTCTCAGTTCATACAAACATTGGTGACCAATGCACATTATGGGAGGAGTTGTTATGTGCTGGTTTCTCATTTTCACACAGTAAACAGAGGCCCTTAGACCCAAGATGGCTGCCAGGTGTCTTCAGTAGGCCAGATGGAAGCCATTACTGTCTCAGCGGAGATTAGAGGTCATGGTTACAAGCTCTTTACTGCTTCACTTGTCCCCTTTGCTGGCCACAGACACTCACACTGGGCTTAAGTGGAAAAAACGTTAAAATACGGGCTTGTCAGGGTTACGAGTGGGAATTTCTTGTTATACCACTTGCAGTTTACCAATATCGCTGCAGTCATACCAAAGCCGAGTTGTGTTTTCTTTTTGTCATCAGGCTGAAAAAGTGCAGACACAATGATTGTGTTTATTACAGACCATTCAGTATCCAGATAATTATAAATTTGACCTATGGGGGTTCCTAATTGTTGTCAGCACTCATACATAACAATAGAAACTATGTTTTAAAAAACAAAATGCAGGTCTGTATGATAGTATATGATTAATGACTGGTTGGTTAAGGGGGAGGTGGTGTAACTTCCTGTGTTAAAAGACATCCCCAACAAATGAACTGACCCAGACTCCAGGTTAATAAATGCACTTTATGAGTTTTTCCTGTCAAAGCGTACAATCATAAAAGGAGCTGGAGTGACATAAACTTGACATAAAGGCAAGACGATCACTAGAAGAGCAACCACTTATGAGCGGAAAGGTTTTTTATTTTTCTGCTTAATTGGGTGGATCTTAGATAATGAAGGAGAACATATGTCCTAAGTGCATGTGGAAAAAGCAATCAAATGAAACTTAATGTTAAGCCGGTTTGATAGCACATTTTATCCAGTCTTCATTCTCATAGTTACATATGTACACTACAAGCAACAAAACAAGCTGTCAACATGCAGATTTTATGTTTTAATCATTTCAATGTTTTGCTTATATAATCAGTCAATAAACCTACATGAATAGATACTCATGCTGAGACAAGCTGTGGACGGCATAAAACCATGTAAATAAGCCTGCAGCCTGCTGATACTAATGATAATGTGTAGAGTTAAAACAGCGTGGGACTGTATGTTCTCTGCTTCAGATCCAGCCATAAAACAGGCATCTGCAATGTTAACTGTCTACTCATGAGCTTCTGCTATCTTATTTATTGTTTTAACATCACTGTTTCAACTTGGTACTGAGCTGCTGGATTCCTTAAAAGTGAAAATACAGAGAGATGCAAATGTTGTGGTTTTTTTTTTATGAAATACTTAATATCAAACTAGTTTAATATAGATTTTTTTCTGTAGGGGTTTATGAGTCAGCTAATAAATTGTATGAGAGTTAATTAAGAACACTTGCAGTAAAATAAAATATACACTGACAGTGTAATCTGTGCTTCATGCTTTTCTCATACTCTCTTGGATGCCTTTTACTGTTGTACATAGTGTTCCAGTGTTCTCTTTGCACCTGATATAACAGTTTGCTCACTTGGGGGCAAAGAAATAGTGGACACAACATTGACATATCATATTTTAAGTTGATATGGTGAACTTGTTAGCAAACAAACTTAGTCAACTTTCATTTGGAGTTGGTGCAGATAGTTTAGCGAAAATAGCTACAGTTCAGTAGCTGATAGAGAACTGAAATTGTTGTGTGCTCCAGCCATGTTGCAGTCCCATATTATATATAATTATTATAATATTTCCCCTTTTCTTTGCAGGAATCAACAGAATGTTCAAACCATCAGGTGAGTCCTTCTAACTCCCAGCGATTGGGTTATGATGGTTTGTTACAGAGATGATGTTAACATATATTTTGGTGTACTCTGGTTTCATTGTAGCTCCCACAAATTTCCATTCCATTATCATGTGTGTTAAGACATAGGTTGTGCCAAAATCCAAGTGACAAGAAAACAACAATGAAGAGTCTTTTGAATACCTGTTATTCTTTGTTAGGACTACAAACACAAAGGGTGAACCTATAGATGTGATCACTGCACTGTCTAACCAGTAGCCTCTTTCACTGGTTAAGTACTTCTTTTTCTCCTATTAAAAACTCCTCTGTGTTAATCATTAGCTAGCCAGCCTTTTTAATGTGGCCCAGACAGTATTTTAATTAGACTCGCTGGCTGGCTGGGCCTTTGTCCCCAACCGGACCAAACCAGAGCCAAGCAGAGAGACTCAGACACTGGTCCCGGGTTGACCTGGCCTGTTTTCTTTACTGGATGCCCTGCCAACACCACGGGTGAGGAACAGGACTGGCCTGGCTAGGAATGGACAGGGGCCTATGGGACCGTGGGGACCCAGACTGGGACACTAAAGAGAGGGAAAGAGGGAGGGGGTTGTGTGGAGTTGATAAGCGGCCATTGTGGAGCTCCAGTGGTCAGAAATAAACTGGTCATTGTTTGATGTAGTCAGTGTCCGGCTTATCGCTCCACTTATCTGTCTGGCCCCACCTACCTCCCTGTCTGTGAGAATCTCTCATTGGACCCCCCAGCCCCCCCCCCCCTTACCTCTATCCACTTTTTCTTTCTTCTCTCCACTTATTCTTTCTCTTCTGCCTGCTCCGTGCCTCTTGTGCTCATACTCTACCCAAGCGGCCGATAACATGTTGTCACTGCATGGGCCAGACGAGATAGACATGTTGCTTAGAGGCAACCCCTTATCTGTCTCCCGGGGTGTGTAGTCCGATAAAGCCAGTTCACGTCTCCTTCAGTGTGAGCTGAAGTTGAAGCTAAAGTGGCTCTTGTTAGCTCTGGGTCCCCCCCCGCCGAACGCCGTCACTTCTCCTCTCTCGCTCTCTCTCACATGGCTGGTCTGCTGCTTCCGGTTAACAGTGTTTAAACAAAACTCGATGATGGAGCAGAAGATGCGTTTGAATGGCTTTAGCTTGAATATTGATATGAGCACCTTACTAATCTTCGCTTGGCACGTTGCGTCCATTCTTTACATTCACAATTGGGAGGCCTGGCAGTTTTTGGGGAGGAGAGGACTTGTCAAAACTTCAGACTTTTGACCATTCTTGACTTGGCAGTTTCAAGACCCAGGGCTTTCCCCACCCCCATTTTTCTTGCTTGCTACCGTCCAGCCACCTTTGCTGGGACCTGCAACCTAGTGGATGGAGAACAAACAATAGTTGGTACCACATGTTGTTCTCACATACATTGAAGTTGTGTTAATTTTACGTATCATCATATCATAGAAATATTCTTGAAAAGTTGAAATAGTTTGTTTAGATAAAGTAACATATCATCCGAATTAAGATACCAATGATATGTAAAATGGTTGTTCCATAATTTTTGATAAAGTGAGAAGACACCCTGTTTATATACATAATGTTCCGAGAGAAATGGAAAACTAACCCTGTAAACGTATAAGGATAGATGAGTTGAGAGATGAGAGAATAATATTAGTATGTATTACGGCTTTTATTTTTTGAGTGTTCTTTATTACTTATAATGAATAAATTAATTAGCTGATTATACCAATCAGAGTTTA
>NW_023339762.1:10796951-10807849 GCF_004916995.1 Morone saxatilis | reverse complement strand
GAGAATCTCTCATTGGACCCCCCCCCCCCCCTTACCTCTATCCACTTGTCTTTCTTCTCTCCACTTATTCTTTCTCTTCTCCTCTCCTGCTCTTTGCTCATACTCTCCCAACCAAACATGTTTGCACTGATGGGCCAGATAACTACATGTTGTTAATAAACCCTTATCCTGTTTGTGTAGCCGATAAGCCAGTTCACGTCTCCTTCAGTGAGCTGAAGTTGAGGCTAAAGGTGGCTCTTGTTAGCTCTGGTTACCCCCCCCCCAACAGCTCACTTCTCTCTCCACTCTGCATCCTTCTCTCAATTGCTTGTCTCTGCTTCCGGATTTAACAGTGTTAAACACAAACTCGATGATGGAGCAAGAGGGTTTGAATGGCTTTAGCTTGAATTTGAATGGTCATTCTATTCCTGGGCACAGATTTGCCTCCATTCTTTATCACAATGGAGGCCTGGCAGTTTGGAGGAGAGACTTGTCAAACTCAGACTTTGACATTCTGACTGCAGGTCAAGACCCAGCTTCACATGTTGTTCTTTGCTGTTGCTTTTAGCCGATCCAGCCAGCCTGTTGCACTGTTGAACTGGAGCACTGCCATTTCTGTTTCCTCATAAAAAATGTTAAAAAAAATATGAAACTCAAATACTTTTCCTCAGCTGACATAAGATAATTTCACCCTTATATCACAATATATCGCATCCTTTTGAAAACCTCTATGTTAATTCATAATTTTTGTCGTACACCAAACTGTTAAACAATTAAGAAGCCCACTGAGGAAACAGGTTTTTAAACTTTGCTCCTTTCTCCTTTTTGTCCTTCTTCTCCTTCCTTTCTTTTCTCCTATTTTAATTATTTTTGCATGCCATCAGGCCCTCCTCACCATTCTTGGTCGTCTTTCACTATGAGCTGCCCTGGCTCTCCAGGTATCTTTCTGTTTCTTTGTGGCTGTTTTTATGTTACTCATACTCACATTTAAATATATCTGCTCTTCTCAGCTTACTTTGCCTCAGATCCCAACATTTGTCTTATTCAGTTTAACAGAAATTAATTTCTCTATTATGTAAAATAGTTCCATAGGGAAGGCAAACTTTATGTTTATGCATCTGGTAGCTTCAGAGTTATGTGCACATAACAGAGCAGACAGAACTGTCACATTTTTATTTTTATATCAAAATGAATGAAAAAAAGATTTCCTCTGAGAAAATTAAGCAGATTTAAACTATTATACTTGGAAACTTGTACTGGAAATATTATCTGTTATTTCTTTGCAGTCAAGAGGAATCATGATAACAGCACCTTCATCGACATCTCCCGCGCCAACAGTTTAACTGATGAGCTGGACTACGTGAGTGAGGACATTCCGCTGCCTGTGGTGACTAACCGAACACAGTAAGTCCCCAAAAAATGACTCATCTGCTCTTCTCTGGAGCTCCCGTCTCTCTCCGATCCATCACCCTGCACTGACCTCCATCCTGTGATACATATAATACTGATTTCCCTACTCATCATAGTACCTAAATACCTTTTGTCAGACCCAGAGAGCCCCTCTAGCTGCTCTCTAAATGAAGTTGTTTTGTTGAACTCTCTTGAGGGTTAAATAGACTCTCGAGGGCCAAGGCCATATCAGGTACAAAGAGTTACAAAGGGGATTATCCCTTTAGTCTTGAGGGAAATGTCAAAGAAATCCCTCTCAATAGGTTGTAGGACATGTTAAGGTACTGGATGGCTTGTCAACACATGCCCTCATAGGACTGAACATTCACTGTTGTTGGTTGCTGTGTGAATTGTGAATATGTTTTGTTGGTGTTCCTTCCTACCCCTGACCTGCTTTCGTAATGTGTACCAAAATGTAATTCTGATTAGATTTTCTTTGCATCCTGTGTTAACGTGCTTTAGCAGACAATGTTAATGACTGCTAGGGTTAGGTTAAAAACAATTAATTTCCCATTATTTCTCCACTTACTGCTGTCATTTCACCAATATCCACAGACCAGTACTACCACATGGTGTTTTCACAAGTTTACACTATCAACAGTTACTACAGGTTTTCAAATAGAAGCAAAGTGGAAAGGCTTTGCACAGACAACATGTCAACACTATTGTTTGGCTTAATTCTAGTAGTGGGAGAATGCTAGAGTGCCTTTCCCACTGGGGCTGACTCATGTTGCATTGTTGCATCCAGACTCGGTGATTACATACTGAGCAGGCAGGTAATACCAAGTCCCATAGGACCAAATGCAGAAGGTTTGACATTTTAATACATTGTGGGCTTTCAAAAAGCTTGAATTGGACATAGCTGATGTTGTTGATATATCGTTCCCTTTCATTAATAATAGAAACAGTATGGTTAATCCATTGTGTACATCCACCCTTTAATCCCTCATGTGACTGCTGATGCGCACAGAAAAGCTTCGAAATAAGTGTTGATGAGGTGTGCTGTGACATATTGACATGCAGTATTTTTCATATTTATATTGCATATAGTCCTTTGTTCTTTATGTGCTTATAGTGTATGTATATTTCTTTTATATTCCTAAGGAAAGCATGTGCGAACTGCCCATATTTTAGCTCACTTGCGTCAGAGTGTTAAAATCCTATTTACATTCATGTCCTTATGGTGGTTCCATAGTGTATATATGTTTTCAAATAGACTCAATTGGGGTTTGATGTAATACCTGTGTAGTCCTTGTTAAACTCTGCTCCACTAAAATTGCTCACTGCTTGCTCTAAAAAAAGCTGTGTTGTGTTTTAGTTTTAACGTTTAAACAGCACAACGTGTATGTATGAGCATTTTTGAGTATTTAAATCATTCGCTCTGCACTCCATTCAAAATTCTCCCACTCCGCTCACATGCTCTGCTTGCACAGAGAGCATGTCTTCAAAATAATAATGACTGTGTCTGAGACTGGATTTTTCTTTTTCTTTCTTATTCTCAGTTTGTGTGTGTGCATATTTATTCTCATACTGTAGATGTGTGTTGATGGATGTTGTTTATAACTGTATACAGTATTCCTGCCTAATAGGCATTGTCCATTTTTGGACTTTTGGCTTTTCTTATTCATCCTCTACATTCTCCTCTCTGTGCCCCCTTTAAATAAAAACGTTTAATTCACCTTTTGTCCAGAAGAACAGAGTTATTACCATAGCCTTACATAGTTTCCCCCAATGTCCAGTTCTAGTTCAAAATATCTAAGGGATTATAAAATGACATCACATCATCCAATTCTTACATGTACAACAAAATACACTTCAACCAGTAAAACAATGGTTATGAGCAGCAGAACACTTCCTCTTTCTCTTTCAGTCTTTTGACCTGCCCGCTCATGGCATTGGTCCAGGACTCTTTCTCTGCACAGCACTTGAATTCCACAAGGTACTGTACTGACTCTCCCGCTATTCTTCTTTCTTATTTCCTTTCCTCCACTTACCCAACCTTCCATCCACCCTGATCTTATCTGCTGGTCAAAGGGAGACCATGGGAAATGTCATCTTTGACATAGCACAGAAACCATGACTAGCCACTACCCAAACTCTTATTACTTATATTTTATTTTCTAGGTCGTTTTCCTTCTTCTTCTTCTTCTTCTTTAAGAGTGCTTAAAACTTTCTGCCATAGCCAAACATTTGTCCTCACACATATAGTCAAAGTAGTAATGAAATTTAATAAAGAGCAGCTGAATACTTTGTAAAATATGTTCAGGTATGAGCTTGTTTTATAGGAAGATGTCATGTCATGTCTAGTATTCTAGCCCTTGTTTTCCTAACAGAAGATGGCGCTACTCTTTTATAGTATGCAGGCAACATGCTGGTACAATATGCCATAAAACAGCCTATAGCCTGTTGTTTTAGGGGCCTGTTTGCTCATTGCATCAGTAATACAACCTTTGTTACACTCAACCATACAGTTCTATAGTATTTTAAACCATTTATGTTACGATTGGGTCGTGCAAGGTTAATGTCCCTTGGACAGATGTAGGAAAAATCAAATCCTTTCTTAAAATTACTTTCATGTTAATCTGTGTACATGTTTGTACCTGTTTTTTAATTACCTTTTTTAAATGTGTGTGTGTCTTACCATGTGTGTGTGCGTGTGGGTGTGGGACCACTGGATGTTAATGCCTGTGTGAGAGCGAGTCTTCCAGCTGCAGAGACAGACAGTGTCTATTTGTATCCATTGCAGGGCTTCTGTGCCCATAACTCAGCTGTAACAGCCAAGCCCAGATTTGGGCCATGCTGGGCACATTCCCATAACAGCTGGTTTGTTTGCCCCTGGTGTCACGCCACCAAGGGCAGCACTGTCATTTGGCATCCTTATCTGGATTTCTGCTGACAGCTACCACATCCACCCATACTGCTTAAGGCGTTTTGCAAGCACACACACTCTGTATCAGTTTTCTGTTCTTTTATATTCAGGAATTGGGGTTTTTCCACACCTTCCAACCTTAAAGTAAATTTGACATGAGCTGGCGCTTCCTCGGTTCAGTCTAGTTTGGTGCTTGTTTAAAGAGCTGTTATTCTACGTTTCTGGGATCCCTATCAACTTTATTTCTCCGTGACAGCACTAGCTGGAAAGATTCTGTGTGCGTGTGTGTGTGTGTGTGTGTTGGTTCATGTGTGAGAGGCATCAATACAGCTGGCTGTGACGTCTCTGGGCTTCTGAAGAGGAAGTGGTGCAGGGCAGCGTCCGCACGCAATCATGTCTTTTGCTTCTCTGAACCCAAAACATACACACACACACACACACACCTACACAAACACACACAAGCATATTTTTTTCTTTCTGAGAAGATACATCTTGATTATGGCCTTGTTTGTTTGTTTAAACCAGCTTATGGTGATTTGTTGGATTTAATGAAATATCTCAAATAGAAAAAAATAAAATCACATACACTTGTTTCACAACTGTCAACATAGTTCTTCCCTTTTGACTGTAAACAGTTCCTCTTCTATTTGTTTACTTGGCCCTGTGTAAATGAGGCTTGATTTTGTTACGATTCGGTTTGATGTGATACAGTGTGTGTGTACAGCAGTACACTTTGAGGATGTAAATTTCTGAGATTTACTGATTAACTGTTGAATGAAATCATAACAAACCCCAGCGGGGCTGCTGATCCTAATTCCACCCCAAAGCAGATTGACTTTTACCCTCTTGGAGAATGAGTAAATGTTTCCAAGTACACTTCTTAGACCCCAAACAGAGGAAGGCCTTGTTTAGCTGATTGCAGTGATTGTGTCCTATCTCTCTCTCTCTCTGCCAGTTCTCTGTTGTTATACTCTATATAACTGCATCATCCCTTGCCTCTCCATGTACCCAAAATATACCCAAAAGAGAAAAGAACTTTCCTGATTATTTTCTCTGTCTAGCAGCACCGGATCAGCAACATCTAACATCTTGTGATCAAAGGCAGTTGCCCCTTCCTCCTGCTGGGTGTGGCCAGGTTCTCCACCCTTCTCCTCCTCCTTATTGTCTCCATTCAGACCTGCAAAAGCCTGCATGAGTCACCTGCAGGCAGCTCTTAATTAGTTCCTCTCTTACAAGCTAGCAAGGAGATAAACAATGAAAACCCTACTGCAGCGCCACAGGAGGGATTGCAGGCAGAGACACATGCATCATGGCCTGTCCTCTTCAAGTAGGGGCCTCTCTCTGCTGAGCAACTGGCGTCTTTTGTGCAAAGCTCTGAACAAATTGACTTTTTGTCTGTGTGGCCTCTGTATGCCTGTCGTTTACACTGTACTCAGATATTGATGGCACAGAGGGGTGTTTCACACATATGGTGTTTAGTGAAGAGGAGAAATCTTAAATGGAAGTCTTTTTAAACCTTGAATATTGTCCCTTTGACAAAAGTTTGTGATATAAGTTCTCCCCAGCAGTATGCCGAGCAGTGTGCTCCAAAACATGTGCTGACCAAGAAGTTATTTTATGGGGCTTTATGCAAGATTCAACAGTGAATCCAATGTGAAAATATCCAATAAATCCTCTTAATATTTTTGGCTTTACTGCCAAGTATTAGAATGACAAACTAGACTAGGAAAGGGCCCCACTTTGGGCGCATGCACAAGACACAAATGCACACAGATAAACGGATGGGTTTAGAGTCGTGGCCTCCTGCCCTGCAGCAAGAAAAGCCGCCCGGGTGCTGCTGCTTTATGAAAAGATAGTGAAAGAAACTAAGAAAGAAAAGAACAAATTGTGCCCCAGTTTCTTGACTTTCTGCCAATTTCTAGAGCATAAAAAAGACAGAAAATAGCCTTGGTGCAGTAAAACAGCCACACACTGATTCATATTCTCTGGACAGCAGAGCTGTGCGTGGAGGGATTCAGTAGTTAATCTCATTACAGACTCTGGGCTTTTTATTCGGTTGCTGACCTCCACTCTACCTTTACTCACTTGGACATATTAGAATTAGTTTAATTGCTCTAACCTTTCCAAAATACAACCAGCGTAAATGCTGCAGTTACGCTGGCAGTAAAGTACAGTCTAAAATTGAAATTGGCTTGTTCTTACAGGCAGTATGTTGGTTGGGAGCATTGGGGTTTGATTGCTGCAGTGTGTGCAGGCCTGTAGTCAAAAAACCTGTCAAAACTTTAACACAGATGCTCATTTCTCCCATTGTTTTGTGTTTGCATTTGGTTAACAGTGTTATGCGATTAGTCGGAACAACGCGTGGGATATTTCTGCTTAATCTGTCTGTTATTGTATTGTAATCTTTGTTATTGTTTCATTGTTTTCTGGCAGCTTGGGGAGAAATTAATCTTCTTCATCTTCTGAATCAGCTCTTACCTACCACGTTTTTTCTCCATTGAGGTTCAGTGAATTTCACAATGCCCAAGAATATTATAACAATGCATGTGGTGATTCTAGTTTTCTGAATATGCAAAATTTAGTACAGAAAATCTTATTTATAAGTACTCAAGTCAAAGCCAAAGCCAAAGCCACCAAAGTCTGGTGGGTAGCTTTGACATACAAAGCTCTACCGCCTTTGAGTTACTGTACCTAACTGAAAAACAAAACCACATCCACAAACAGAACTACAGGTTGCTTTTCAAAATTCTTGAAAAAAAGTTCAATCAATATGGGCTCTCTGTCACCTCAAATCTTGGTTTAAAGATTATTTTGGAGCAGACTACACAATGGTGGGAACGTTTTATATTAGGCTAGCACACCGTACATCATTCCAGGCCACAAGTGACTTTCCTAGTATGATTTAACTTGCACATGCACAATATGGAGAATATACAGCATGGCTCACTGCAATAAAAGTCATCAGGTTTTTATCTAAACAGTATTTAATTTTTGAGTGTTATATAGATTACCTAAATGGGAGATATGTGATACTTAAATGCACATGTGAAAAAAGTAACTAAAATTTTATATTACTTGTAAAACAAGTTCCTGGCAGGATCAGGGCACACTAATCTAAATCACACACTGTTTACTACAGAGATGATGCTGTGTGTTTAAATCTTTACTGTTCTTTCACAGAGAGAGGTCATTGGCTACTGGAGCAAATTCTCCTACCAGGAGCCAAAAAGAGAACCATCTTTTATGACATATATATGTCACACCCAATGCGATAAAAGTTTTCATGAAGTACTTAATTAAAGAGTGTCTTCAGTCGGGCCTGATACTGGCCATCCGGCATTAATGAAGGCCCTCGTGCTGCTCTTATAAGGGGTGAAAGTGTTTACTCCCCCTCAGTGGTGTTGGTGGTTCTGGGAGAGTTTTATGGCGAGGGACCATCAGTGACTGGGAGAATGGCCCGCTTTATGGCCTCTCACCGCAAGTTGGAAAATCTAGAGACTCAGCAAGCAAGTACTACATAAATAAACCATCCAGACCAAATAAAAAGATACACCCACCAACATCATCTCTATCTCTATCCAGATTATTGACTGGTCTCTGTGCAGTGGTTGGAAATGATATGAGCGCCATTTTGGCTCTATCAGCTCCACTTAAATCTGCCTGGAGTGGTAAATTGAAGTGAGCCTGTCACGGCGTTCTGGTTTAGTAAGTATCCTGGTGTGGTGCGGTGGATCAGGGTTCAATCCAAAATCAGCATGAGTAACTACACATGAACCAGGCCCGATTGAGTCAAAGCCAAAAAAAGACAAACAAGCGTTGGGTTCATTCATATTAGTTGCCAGTGTGTTCTGTAGATACTGTAGAAAGTTGTGTTACTGTTTTCCCTTTTTTCCCTGTGAAGACGGAAGTTCAAAACAAGACAGGGGTTTCTTGGGGTGCTGGAAATTTAGCAATTCATGCTGATTTTACTGTTAGACTTGTGGTTGCTGTAGTTAATAACCACGTAATATACCCACTACTGAAACTTATATTCACTCAAACAATGAGAAGTATCCCTGTAAACATGTTCAAACATCATTACTGTCCACCAACCCTAACGCTGCCTGAAAGACCAATAAAAAAACAGTGGAAAGTCTTGTGTCTGGAGCAGAAATGTACTGTGTGTTTTTGCATATGGTTTATGTGTATGTATGTGGCCTCAGGAGTGCATTTAAAATCTGCCAAAATGTAGCTTAGCTTTCCTCTGTGCCTTGCATTGCTTTGTCTTCGCCATCAGCAGCTCTTCATCACCACAAATGTAAAATAGGAAAATTGCTGTTTTCAAAACACGACCCACTGAGCAGCTCTGTGATGTCACAGCTGTTCTCCCTTTTAAGGGCAAGACAATTTAAGAAAAACTGGAAAAGTGTTGGTTTTAATTAGACCTTAAAGCTGCTGTTAACCATTAATACACTCACGAAACAATATTAATGACAATTATTGTTTTTGTTAGTTGCCTTTATAATTTAGTTTTTCCATGTAGAAGCTCCTTTGTTTGGCTATTTGGGATGTTTTTGTTTAATAACGTTTGTCCTAATGGATTGCAGCATTGTAACATTGAGGTTAAACATACAAATTAAACTAATGAACCAGCGTAATTATGCTAAATTAAATTATTAGGGCCCCATTAATGGGAGTCAGAATAAGGTGGCTTGAGGACATTTATTTCCACAGAAACGCAGCCATAAACAGATAAACTCCAGATGATTTGGAAATGTTTTCCTCTTCATTAATTATTGCAAAATTACTTTAATTACTGGAGAGGAAGTAAGTAGTCTTCAAGCAAAATCACATTAGTTACTGAAGAAGAAGCCAACAAGAATTATTCTCAAGACTTTTATTTCTGGGATAGAGAGCCGTGCAAATAAAAGTTTGATTTGTATTTGTGGGTAATTATTAATTATCTGTAATAAGTGTGTCACACACATGTCTCACATTTCAAAACAAATATGAAAACAAAGCACTATGTATTGTGAAAAAAATTGGCAATCCTGTGTGCAAGGAACCAGATAATGCAACATTTGGGAAATGGTGAAAAGGGTTTTGTCATTTTTGTGATCTCTACTTTACTAGAATCTACTGGAGAGTCCAGCGCAATGGGGTGCAGGGTGGAGTGTTTTCACTGGTTGTACAAATCGATTTAGACCTCCAAGTTACAAAGCAACCATGACTATGTGATTTGTGATTGCACTTGCCTCATCCTGGCAATTCCTACTATGACTGTGGAGAAATCAAAGTAAGGCCCAACCCAGTCCAGACTTGGTGAAGATGCTTTCCTGTCTCTTAGAGGTGTCTCCCTCCCTGCTCCCAATATTAGCTCCAACATTAGAGGCACCTGTATAAATACACCCTATTGTCGTTTGTGTGTGTTTTTCTCTCCATGTTCTTCTCCTCCTCTTCTTACTCCTGCACAGGGCCCAGTTTCTTCTTTACTCCTGTTAATGAAAACAATAGTCTGCAGCAGCACCTGAGTGGCCTGTTTGTACAGCCAAACCTATAGACTGCCACATTTTTTGCTCAACTCTCTCAGCTCTCGTGCTCTCAGGTTTTCAAAAAGCCAGCCGTGCCATTTGATGTGGGCCAGGGGGGTTTATTCAGGTGTGGCGACCAGTGCTGCCGACACCCAGCCTCTGATGTTGTGTCCATCCACAGCCAGGTGCTGGAGCTTCGTCAGAGAGCCCAGTGTTCTGGCCCTGGAGATGAATAGAGGGCCTGTTGATGGAGCTCGTCTGTGGGGCCCTGTGGTTTCTCCCCTCTTACACGCAGAAGCAGGGATATGCTACTGGCCAGGGCGTTTACCTGCCGGAGAGGAGTGAGGTTGACTAAAGGCGAGCTGCAATGTTCTGCCCCGCGCTTTGACCACAGAGAAACTTATAAGATGGTGCATGTATTTGTGTGCGTACATGTCTCCAAATGCGTACATGTGCTTCCGCCCTGGCCCCACCTGTCTGAATGAACCCCTCTTTATGTGTTTGAACTAAGATTGGGTCCGAGTCAGCAGGGGTAGAATTGGCTAAAATGGGCCGTTTGGCATTGCATCAAGAATACAGCCTCCAATCACATGAGGTGGGAGGGTTTGGGTGTATTTTCTTTGGAGGTGTGATTGTTCTAAAATATTCCTTCCCTTTATTTTTAATAGAGAGAGGTGGGTTATTTATATAATATTGACATAAAGGTGTTTTGGTCAGCTTGAATTGCATTAAAATATGCATATTATTTAAGAAAAGCTCCACACTGTGAATAACTTCATTGCAGGTTTGAATTAGGCTTGCTATAGAGGAATTTCCACACTTTTTATTCACTTTATACATCTTCAGGGTACCTGCAGGTCTTAAAAAGTTTTAAAAAGCGAATAATTCAGTACCCTGGGGGAAAAGACCTTAGAAGACATTCAAAAGTTTAAGAATGTCATTTGCAGAAGTTCTAACCTTTTCATGTGTGTGGTTGTGCAGAATGCTGTTTAATCCTTTTTTGTGGAGTCTCAGTCAGTACCATAAAACCTGTAGCAATCACTGTGGATACTGCTAGCTGCAGTTACAAGTGTTGATTATAGAAAAAAACT
>NW_023339762.1:10793564-10796939 GCF_004916995.1 Morone saxatilis | reverse complement strand
TAGTTTTTTTTAAATTAGTTAATCATTCTATCAATTTTCTTCCCAGTTCAGAACAATTTAATTGATCAATTATATTACTAGGAATTATTGTTATATACAATTGTTGAAGGGAAAAAAAGTGATACAAATGTCAATAAATTCTGTAGACCTTACTGTTGCTATGTATTTTTCTATATGAATGTGAAAAACCTCTTTAAAAAGTCTTACATTTAATTAGTTAAACACTGCAGAAACCCTGATCTTATACTTCTTACTGACTGGATTCTTCTACCTTCCACAAGCCGGCCAGGCAGGTATTGCTAAAACCAACAATAGTCGCACAATGGCAGAGAAAGACCAGCCAACCTGTACCTACACAGTCGCACTGTTAAACAAAACAAAAAATGAAACACAGAAGTCAGAAAACCTTAAAAGTTTGGATAAAGCAGCAGTTTAAACATCGGTGTGGCTTTTCACCAATGGTGAGAACTGGGGGACAGTTAATCATCTGGTTTGTTTCATTGTGAAGGGAATTTGTTACTTTACTGAACTAGGTACTATGTACAATTATGTGTGAGTGAGATCCTGGGTAGTTGGTGCTTGTGGACTCCAGCATTAGTCAGGCACTGCATGTTAGTGTATTTTAAGTAATGTTTTTTGAGGGAGACCTGAAGGCAGAGAAACTTTTGACCACTTACTTTCAAAATCTTGCTGTCTCTTGCTGTCTCTTGCTAGATTCTCTAACCATACCCTTACTTTAAGTGATTGTGATTTCTCTGAAATGTTTCTATGTTTTCAATTGAACTCTTATTCTCAGAACTCTTCTTTATCACTCTGACCACTGTGAAAGACTACAGGGCACCAGAGTTAGCTACCCGAGGGCTGTCTCTATCACACCAGGCTTTGCACTGGTTTTATAGGCGCCGCTCACAGTCACACATTTGCAGCTTCACCACAGTGAGTACAGTGGAATTTGGTGTGCTCTTTGCTTCTTAGAGATATCTAACCACAGTGTTTCTGACTAGATTACATCTTGGCAGTACGAAGAAAAAGATAAGCAATGTAATGTAGGATTAAAGCAAAGAGAAAAAGACTTTTCTTGTAGCTCTATATCGTATATTCACTGTAGTTCGAGATTAAGAAGCAGTCTGCAGGTTATCAGTCAAAACCTTAAAAGCCTCTGGAGCCAGATGTTTTAACGCAGTGGAGTGAAAGAAAAGCTTTAAATCATGGGAGGGGAACAGTAACGCATTTGACAATGTGTCTTCACTTTCTACTCCCAATACTACACACACACACACACCACACACACACCACACACGCACACACACACGCACGCACACAACACACACACACACACACACACACACACGCACGCACACACACACACACACACTTCTTTCTGCTCCCCTAGTGTATTTTTTCCACTGCTGTTAATAGGAGCCATATAGAACCCAGTTCATAATGAAATACCCCCCAGGGGCCATGGCAGGGACTAATAACCCTCTAAATAAGTCTCTTCTAGTGCTGAAAGGCCAGTCTTTTTATACTACAAGTGTATATGTGCTGTAAAGTCTTTTCCAGCCTACTACTGTAATTTTATTGCTCTGTTTTATCCTTTTCATTCAAAGCCGGTCAAAAAGTCATAGAGGGTGTCTGTGGATCAAAGTGCTGAAGGCCCTCCCAGTCTGAGGCTTTCAGAAGTAGTAAAATGCATAAAATTACATTCAATCTCCAATGTGTTATATCTTTTGAGATTGAGTTTCAACAATGAATGGCTTTATATGAAGGAAGCGTATCATGATAAAGAGTCATCAGTGCAGAGAAAAATCTGACTGGTGGTAAAATTCTTAATGTCCGTGCAGTTGGTGCAGATAGTGTTCATTGTATGTTTGTGTGTGAATAAACTTGACTGGCTGCTGAAGGCCTCTGCTGGCTGTATAATATGTGTGGATGTGTCTGTACACACACACACAACCACACACACACACACACACACACACACACACACACACACACACATATAAAATAAATTAGTAATCCAGTTACATAAAATCACTATAAAAACTAATAAATACAAATAATTCTAATATAAATTGCAATCCTTAACCTTATATCTAATTTAATAATCTAATTAAATTCAGGGCAAAGATGAAGAGGTTGAACTGTAATATTAAATACAACAATATGCCAACATTATAATAGATGCAACAAAATTGTACACCACAATATACACTTTATGAAAGATTTATCAAACGAATACAGACTGCACTGCAAATAAAAGTAGACCTTCAAAAGCATGTGTTGGAAAAAGAGGCTGGCACTAGTGTGATCTCATCAGAAATATTTTGATGGTAACAGAGGTGATAATAATGTTCCCTGCTTAGCTCATAAAAATACTGTATACCACATGCTGGAGTTTGTCATAGCAGGGCAGGGTGGTACAACTCCAGTTAATATTACAAACTTAGATGGTGAGAGTGGAACAAACTGTGAAACATAAAACAGCCTGATTCACTCTGAAAAAATCCAACAAAATAGATTTTCTATTTTCTAAAAATAATTTACAATTGAAACTGCTGTAGCCGGGATTTTACAAATGTTAGTAATTTACACTAGTAATGGGACAATTAAAAAAAATAATTTTAGTGAAATTTAAAGGATGATTTATTTTCTGGTTACATTTTCTGTGTGTTTTATTATTAATTTAAAGGCGATAGTGTGTCACAGATTTCCAGAACATGCCTAGTTAAATTTAGTTTCAGTCGCAAAACTGCTAGGAAGAAAAGTCTTGCAGAGAAATAATGTTTAATTGCTTTTAAAAAATAGTCTTAAGAGCTATAACACTTTTTTTTTTTTTTTTAAAACTTCACACATGTATCTTTTAACTGTATAATTTAAAATGCAAAAATGCAACAAGATAAAATAAAATAAACAAAGAAATAACAATTCCCAGAAAACAGAATCCTCATTTCCATAATGGTAGCTACTGTAGAACAGTTTGAGAAAATAATATAATTTTTTGTTTTAACCTATTGTATAATGTAAAATACATGTGAACTGTGTGCGACAGGGTGAGACAAACAATTTCATTAATTAGTATATTATAATTTGAAAATGTATTTTAGTATATTTTAAATCACTTTAAACAAAGAGAGGTCAGCAGTATTTCAACAAAAGGGTTTAGTCTTCTAGCAAAACTGTAAAGCACACCAAGTGTGTTTTGTGAGTTCTTCAGAAAGTTTAATAGAGTTAACTAGACTAACGTGGTGATATATGGTTTAATATTTTCATATGCAGACGTTTTTGTTTATGCCCTTTTTGTATGTGATAAAGAGGTTACGTTGGTTTGAAATGCTGAAATAACACAGCAGCGTAAAAAAGCCAAACGTCAGC
>NW_023339762.1:10792780-10793543 GCF_004916995.1 Morone saxatilis | reverse complement strand
CAGTACTACAGTGAGTGGAGGAGGGGAGCTGAGTTTGAGGAGTAAATAAATTCCCCTCTCCGACCAGCAGGCTGTGCTGTAGCAACATCACTGCCCTCCGCCTCTCACCTCTCTTCACTGACAGGCAGACTACAATTACTGAACTTTATTCGATTTTTTTTTTTTTTTTTTTTTTTTTTTCTTAGTGTAGATTAAATAATTCTGCCTCTGTTGGATTTCCACTGAGAGTAAGAAGGAAATAGTAAGTGAAGGGTTGAGCTCAAGTGGAAATGTCCTTGTTGGGGTGTTTTCATGGGTTTGGTGTCTGCAGTCGGGGTGTGCCCATTACCAAGACCATCAACACCACCACCACCATCCCCGCTGCTACCCCGGTCAACCTCTCCTTCTGCCTGCAACTCATTATGTTTTTATCCCACTTTTCCGTCGAGGGGCAAGTAAGAAAGAGAAAAGGAGAGATGCATGAAAATAATTGATAAAACCACACTCCCTCTATCAAAGCTGTGTTTTTCTTTTTGTGGTCCAGGTTTTTTTGTGCCAGACTTTCTGCTTTGGTCTAGCAGTGAACAATAGCTGTGGTGTGCCAGTTCCAAAACAGTAGATAACAGTTTGGTTTGAGATAAAGATTCTAAGCAGGGACTTTTGAATATAGAGCTATCTCGGTTGGGCCAAAGGACTGATCAAAAGCTAAAAGTGTGCGTGTTTGCATGTTCCTTTGAATTTGCGTGTGTCACTTTTCCTGACTGTACTGTAGGTCAAGTCACCT
>NW_023339762.1:10788133-10792680 GCF_004916995.1 Morone saxatilis | reverse complement strand
CCATTTACCATTTACCAAGTGTTTGTGTTATAGAAACCGCACACAAAAATATATTCAAGGATCTTTTACCAATATGCTATTAAGTACTTAAATATGTATGTAACTTCAAAGAATTTCAATTCAATTTAGCTTATAGACAGAATAAACATAAACCGAGGAAGCCATTTCCATTGTGTACATGCATTAGGCC
The DNA here is from genome assembly GCF_004916995.1 of Morone saxatilis. Lineage (NCBI taxonomy): Eukaryota > Metazoa > Chordata > Actinopteri > Moronidae > Morone > Morone saxatilis. The sequence goes on along the minus strand of NW_023339762.1, from coordinate 10,792,490 downwards.
GACTAAATGACATTTAAATCCTTTTGCCAAGTTTTTAGACAAAACTGTGAATGAAAACTCTTTCCAGATTCCATGGAACAAATTGATTACGGATTCCTAAACAATTTTGTTGAAAAATTAACAAACACTATGCCTCTTTTGTTTCAATACAAAATACTTTGTGTTAAGTAACAAATGAGTTCATTCAGATTTCATAGCAAACAAATGACCAAATGCAAATGGCTCAAAAATGATGGAAACTCTAGACTCATAAAGTCATATTTACTAATAAAGTTTAGGCAAATAATGTCTGCTTTCTTGTCCAAACAACGTTTTATGGAGCTACTGACAAACACGGCAAAACACAGGGGGATGGAGAAAAATGGGAATTGTTGATCTTGACCCAAAACTAATAATTTAGTTAGCCCTTGCATTCTGCCCAAATTGTTTTAGTGTTCATCAAGATTTTTTTTTTTACTGTAGGTTGTGCATGTGGTGCACAGAAATGTTCTCTATGCATCTAATTATCCAGCTACTTATCTGTCTTGCCTGTCTCTGTATTTATCCATACAACGACAAACAGAAATCCATGTAGTAACACACACAGTCAGTCTGGTGAAGCACCCAGGATGGAGCAAGTAGACGGGTGCTGCCGGCTTTGGCACTTGACAAACAGCTTGTTTGAATACTCCTGACAGCTCTGTGAGATGAACCCCTGCTTGCACCAACACACACTGCGCTTCCCTCACCCTCGTCTTTCCTCCCCAAGTCCCAAACCCGGGGAGAATCTATTCCACCCTCCCTCTGCCTCGCACAGACACCCCCACCCTCCCTTCACCCCAATCCACTCCAGTTTGTGCACAAATAACATCTTAGCTCTTTACATTTTATTAGAAATAAGTTAGAATAACAGAGTTAGTTGTATCAAACATAGTAAGACATGCTGCTGCAATTACTATTCTAGTACACTGCCCTGAATTTATTCTTTAAATAACATTTCTCTGGCTGGAGTCGCCTCAAGTGTTACTTTTTAAAAACTTGTCTGACAAATGGTTTCTATGGAATGACAGATTGATCAGATTGCATCTACTGTGGTATGATTTGCGCGGACAAAACATCTTAAATGGAAAGTTCAAGGCCAACTTGTTATTAAGTCCAAGCCAAGGCCGAGAATAAGCAGGTTAAATGTTTGAATGATTATTTTCCTCATGGTAGCCCAAAACTTGATACGAAACTGATTGTTTTTATTCTGTTTCTATGGACCTTGCTCTCTTCTCTGGAAACTGTCACTGAGTCCAATAATATTGTTTCCCTTGTAGAAAAGGAGGCTGGCTATGAGTCAGTTATCTGATGGGAGGCTAGAATATTTCTGTGTGTGTGTGTGTGTGTGTATGCGTGTGTGTGTGTATGAGGGAGACAACGTAGGGGGTGCTGCCTGCTTGTCGCCGAGTCTGTCCTGAACCCACAGAGCCAAACTGACGCAGGAAGAATCTATGCCCCTGTGTACTACAATATCCTGTTTGGACTCAAGCTGCTCTCCCTACTCCTACACACGGAGACACACACACACACAACACTTACCCTGCTCATACATCACACTCAAGCCCCCAGGCCTACAACATACAACTTTGTTTTCGTCGCTTTTCTGCACACACTTCTGCATTGCTGCTCTGCAGATCATGTGAGGCTGCTTCTATAGGCATTTAATCTGACATACTGCTTGGGGGTGTAAAGAAAGAAAGTGTGTGTGTGTACAGGTTGGGTGTGTGTGGTGGGTGGCTGGGAAGCAGGCTGAAGTTGTTGCTCAGCAGTAACAATATGGACCCTGTAGCAATCACAAGTCAAACAAAGTGTAGTGTGCTTGGTTTGAGTGTGTGAAGTTGTGTGTGTGTACTTGTGTACGTGTGTGACGGTGTGTGCGCTTGCAACATGCAGGCAAAGTGAACGGAGGTTGTGCCATGGATGATAACACACAACACACGAGTAGTAAGGACAATAAAGAGAAGGCAGTCGACAGTGGCGTGCAGATGCGCCAGTTTTTTTTTTTTCCCCCATGTAAAGGTACTATCTATTGCATCCAGCCACGGAATGTAATCACTGTCTCATACATCATAAGGCGAGAGAGAAGAGGAGGCTGGCGTGAGCTGTTGCTGTGTGCACCGGGAGGAGTTCTGCGTGCGCCGTGAAGCAGCGATGAAAGAATTGATGAAAAAAGAAAAGGGGGAAAAAAAAGAATAGAAAGCGCGCTGGCCCAGGCAGATAGCCTCAAGTTCGCCAAACAGAGCACAAGCATGTCCTGTGAAACTTGAGCAACCTGTGTAACTCGTGTACTGAGCCAACGCACAACGGTGAAAAGACAGACAGACAGTGGAGAGAGAGAGAGTTAGAGAGACAAGAGAGAAGATGAGAGGGCGCGGGGTGGGAGATGAGTGGGAGGGAGAGAGAGAGAGAGAAGAAAGAAAAAAGAGAGAGAGAGAGTGTAGTTGCTCACATAAAAGTCGCGGCCAAGGGTTTCGTTGTTTAGTTACATTGTATACATGTTGATCCCGTTATTTTCGGGTTTCACATAGTAATTTTTGCTAGCGCACTAAATAAACTTTCCATGACCATACTACGCGTGTCGTCACCACGACGTGTGTTGCGTTCCCTTTGTTATTGGGTGAGTAGGACGGGCGTGCGTCTGACGTTGGCGTGTTGTCATTATTGGCGGGTAGTCCTTTTCGTATGAATTAAAAATGAATGAGCAAATGAATGAGCAGAATCCCGATTCGTTATTATGGTTTAATTACCAGCAGCCAGGCAAAACATCAGACCAACTGGCAAGACATATACTCGCGACAACATAGTAGTTCTCGTAAGGCAAAAAGTATCCTGTATATCGTTGCCGACAGAAAGGAGATTAAAATTAAATAAAATGATTTTTAAAAATTAAATTAAAATAATCTCCTTCCTTCGTTCCCCACGTACTTCCACGATCATTTTTTGCTTGTTCTGCGCGGTTTTTTCGTTTTTTTTTCTTCTTTCTATGGTATCATATGGCCTCCTAACTTCCTTGTAATTGGTCGAAAGTCGAACATCCAAAAAAGCGTTTTCATACATGTAAACGAACGAACCATTTGGTTCAGTTGATCCGGACCGAAGACCACCCTCTTTAGTTCGGACAATTTTGGTTTTTGATCCCGGACCCGTGGTCCCCATTGCGCCCAGCCTTTCTCACCTACAGATTTTGGTTTCGGAACCCAAAACTGAAACAAAAAAGTCCGTAAGGTCCGGACAATGAGTGAAGATGTGTGAAAACGTACCTGTAGTCTCATACATAATTCCAATAAAACATGTAGTCTCTTCTCGTAAGTCTGAAGGTTTTACCTAAGGACAAGAGCAAGAAGGCGACAAAAGCCCTGTTGTAGAGTATATGACACACTTTATTGATTGTTTGAGTGCGATTAAATTGAGTGCTTGATGGGTGTGTGTTTTCTCGTTGGAATGACTAAGCTAGCTATTTCGCCAAAACGAGATCATTTAGAAGCAGTTGTAGCCAATGGTCCAATGATATAGATTGGTTCAACATTCATTTATTATCCGGCATCGTGAATCAGCTATTTTCCCTGCAATGACAGCTTCCATGTATATCCGATCGTGTCAGATTTCATAATGACGTTTTGATGTATAATTTTGTAATGTTTCCTTTTAATTTTCTATTTATGAGTTTGTTTGGTCTGAATAAGTTCACTACTTGACTCACCGGGTAATGTAGTGGTAATATGTACAGGTTTGACATGAATAAAGACATAGTAAGAAACATGCAAAAAGACGAGGTGGTTGCAGATTTCCTGGAGATCAGCTCTCTTGAAAGAGCGAGTGTTGTCTATGTAAAGACCTAATTAATATATGAACGGAATTATAAATTTAATGTATATAAGAGTAGTAGGTTAAATAGCCAATACTCTGGCCTTTTTCAAGTTCTTTATTCTGTATCTTTCACACGAGTGGATCGGAAGTGTTCAACCACTTGACCCAATGTCTACTACTAGTGTCCCACCCATTTCGCACACTATGTTGTTGCATTATGTGGATGAGTTATCTATATTGTTGACGTAAGATCGTGCCATCATTCACAATCCCACAATATGGAACACAAGAACCGGTGCGCAATTGTGCCACGTAGTGACTGGAACCCCTGATACATTAATGCCATCAAAATATTCAAGTGTGACATCAATGGATACATGTGGGCTCTGAGAAACAAAACATTGAGACAGGTAATTCACATCAATAGAAATTCCTTGTCACGGGGAATAAGAGTGAGAAAATGAGAATAGGGATAGCAGTATCGAACTCCTAAGGAAAAGGGACAAGTGGTGTAAAAAGGTACATTTGA
>NW_023339762.1:10781058-10788108 GCF_004916995.1 Morone saxatilis | reverse complement strand
TATGTGTGAAAACGCCCTTAGTTTGGAGCTGAGTAAATCTTCAAGTTTTGACTTCCTGACTTATAGGTCTTATCGTCAATTAAACCAGTTATTAAAACAGAACCACTTTTGTTAAGTAAAATATATTTTAATGTTATTTTCATATATAATTCATATATATATTTCATATATAATCAGTGTTATTTCTAACAATGTAAGCTGACCTCAAGGTGTCAGCCCTACAGCTAAGGCACAGGTATGTAAGTGCAGGGCCATTCATGTTGCTCAAATAAGAACAATTCAAGTCAAATATATTTTTAATGCAGCCCAATATCAACACACAGGATCACATTACAGCACTTGGTGTGTGGTTGGTTACTACATCTAAACCTTTATGCAACCAAAACTACTTGGTAAAAGTTAGGTAAAAGCTGCTGTTAAAAAAACATGGTTTGGTAAATGGTAAACAAACTGTTGTATGTTGCAATGTTTGTATGCCAGAAGAACATCCCACTTCTTCCTTAAAACAGCTACTTAAAACAGCTGTGTGAACATACAAACAACGCTTTAATTTTTTCCTCAAGAGGAGAGTCTCTGGTTGCATTTCATTAGTAGTTCCACTTCCCATCATTCACTTACCCTCAGCCCTTGCTATTACACAACCACATACGTTGAGAGAGGGAAAGTCGGTGGGGGAATTAAATGGAACCTACCTGCCCTTGTACACTTAAAGCCCAAACCATCGTGGATTGGCTGCTAGTTGTCGCGCTTCTTAAGAAACTATCTATCTCAACTAAAAGTATTTTGTTAAGCATTAAAAATACTTTTGCACAGATGTTCAGGAGGCTGATGCCTGAACCTTCTCCACTGAATATTCACTGAGTCACTTTTTACTGAAGGAACTAACTTCTTTCTTAGATATATGATTAAAGATATAATAATAAACTTAAATAAAGGCATCCTCTGTCTCTTTAAAGGCAAATTACTTGCCCAGGTCAAGGAGAAGAAATCACATAGGAAGGCAAAACAAGACAAGGGACAGACGTTACAGTAATGTGACGCATGATAACTTGATTATCAAATTATTATCAAAATGTTTTTTGCTTCTGCCACGTTTCTCTCTGAACCATCAACTAGCTGCACTTAATGTGGAGGTGTTCTAGGACTGCCTTTACAGTTCTTCTTGCGTGGCTTAATGAGCTAGCAAGGGGTGGGGAGGAATAGGGTTTGGGGATGTTTTAGGTCAATAAAAGCCAACAGCCGACAGCTAATTAAAGAAGCTGGAATGGGAGTGAGGGGGGGTTCGGTTCAGGAAGCACCACGGCTATGGTAGCCTGCTGTTCTCTTTCCGATTATGGCAGCAGCGGTAGGCTGGTAATGAAGTAGCTCTGGCACAGCAGATGGGAGGCTGGCTAATGATGGAGAGCTGCGGGGGACGACTTCAAAAGAGTTGCTGAGGATTGTAGAGTAGTGTGGTGTGTAGGCTGTGCTGAGAGGAGGGACGAGGCTCCACTCTGGGCTTTTATGGCCAAACAAGAATGTTTGTGTAGTCTGGCTTGTTTAGTCTGGTCAGATAACAAGGAGCATTTACAATGGCCCTGTTGGGATGAGGTCGGTTTCATGTACGTGAGCAGAGGTCATATTCTGGGAAGATAAAACATGATGGTTTTGGTTTAAGTCGCTCAGAAACACACAAATGGGCTGTTTTTGTGTGTTCAGCGTGCACATTTGTCTTACTATACTTGTGAGGCCCTCCATTCATTCTCTAACCCACAATGACCTCAACAATGCCTGCCAAATGCTAATTCTCAAGCTAAGTTAAAACCAGTTCTAACTTTGATTGTAAATTCAATCTTGGCCTCATGAGTTACACAAATCACTAGAATAATATGGGTTACACTGCGCAAGGTAGTTCTTATATTAATTGATAAATATTTACACCAAAACATTAGTTGTGACTAAACCAACTATCTACAAAGAAAAAAAAAGTTTGAGGAGCTTTTCTCCGAAGCAATGTATATATACATACATTGAGAGCAATTCAGTTTATTATCTATTATATACTCTTCTTTTAGCCATTTGTTTTCAGTTTTATTGTTGAAAATATAACATTAACCAATACTCTGATTAATCACGTTACATATTTGTAATCTTAATTTAAAACAAGACCCGCAGTATTATCTTGGAGAAGTAGTGGATTATTCTTGTTACTTACTTACTTATACTCTCCTTGTAAGTTTATGTGGTCCACAGCATGACAAGGAATGAACACACACATAGACAAACAGACACACACACACACACACACACACACGGCGACCCCCTGGGTGCCGGGGTAACCATAATGCAGCTGCGGCAGTGCAGGCTGAGTTATTACGTTTAATCCGTCTAATTGTTGGGTTTCATAGAATGGGACCCAGTCTGCCTTGGAACTAATTCTGTCTGGGCATTCTATTTAATTCGCCACACTGGGCCCTAAGCTCTTCTAAAGGCAGGCTGCCCCCTCTGTTCCCTCCACCCCACCCTTTAAGAATATAAACCCCTTATCTTCTCCTCTCCCTCCCTCTCTTGCATGGCAGAACACTGGGTGACTTGTGCTGGAGAGTGATTTCTCAACAGTCCATAAAACATTCTTCTGACATTTTGGACATCCACTCTAATGAGGCGGGATAATGGGAGCAGAGCTATCATGAGCAGCAAAAAGGCCCAGCAGCACCAGCCTTGCCAACAGACACTTTTAAACAACAACAATATGCAAGTTGCATGAAGACGTGGGGCAAGCCATGAAATGAATGGAAATTGCCTAAAGAGAAGCGTATTGACAACGTCACGTGTACCGCCCAAACTGCAAAAAATACCCCTGTTCTGACACAAAAGGCTTCTAAAAATAAATCTAGTCTGAAAACCAATAGCGGATGTTGCATGTCTGCATGAAGTGTGTGCTCCAGCTGGTGTTTAATTGTTGCCACTGTACCAAAGTAAAACAATGAACTCAGCGTAGCTTATCCGACGTGGTTGCAGTCTCACCCAAAAACAATGCTGCTTTAACTGGTCAGATTGGTGGGGGGTTGATTGGTTGGTTGGTTGGTTGGTTGGTTGCGTGGCTGGACGGTGATAATCCGCACTCGCAAATCCCATGCGTTTAGTCAAATTATTCCAGGCCTTAAGGCTCCCATTGTGGTCGCTGGCTGGTGTGCTGCTGTCTAAGCCCCCCACAGGGACAACAATGCAACCATTCAAGGCTACTCGCTGCTACCGACTGGCAATTTCAGGTGTGAATTGGCTGTGTAGCCAGTGGCTTATATTAAATGACCTGAGAAGTGACCTCGAAGGGTAAGAGAGGATAGAGAGGGAGGGGGGGGGAGAGAAGGGAAGAAAAGGAGTGGGCATTTGGAAAAGAGAGATTATGAGAAACCAGGGCACTACTGCAGTCGTGTCAAGTTCTGTCATCTTTTTGCTCTGATCGTCTTAAAAACTGGCAAGAGCTGCATTATGTTGGAAGAGTGATGAAGAATGAGAGGGAGAGTGAGAATGGCAAAGAATGATCCCTTCAGGATGATATCCTGTCTTCTTTTCCCCTCCACTCTGTTCCTGCTAAACCTCTCCTCTGTCCTCCCTCCTTCCCCCCAATAATGTGCTTTTAATCATATCTCCTTGGCTGGCTTGCTTGCGTGGGTGAGCGCTGCGTCCAGGCCCTTTGATGGGAATCTGCGATGCACCCAAAAGTCTTTTGAAGTGGCCGGCTGGGGAGCTACAGGGGGGCTAGCTATGGGGCCGGGAGCTTTGATGTGCCAGGGTCTGGAGAGGCCGGCTGCACGCTGCCCTGCACCGATCTGTCAGTAGCACAGCTGCACTGCTCGCTGGGGAGCCCCTGCCTCCAACCCTGACTGACTGGTCGGCTAGGTGACTTACTCACCTAGTTGTATACACTATGTACCTGCAAAAATAAGTGCCAGCAATTAAGGAAAGGTTGACTTTAGTAGAAATTCTTGCAGAAGGTGAATTAGTCTTTGTCTGATGACACTGTGGATCCACTTCTTACATACAGTATAAATGCACTGTACATGCATTTATTAATACGTAGATTTGAGTGAATATATCCCCAGAGTTCATATGAATCCAAGTCCTGCTGCAGAGCGTAGAGTTTCATTTTTTCTTTGCTTCTGCTGCTATTTCCTTTATTTCCTGTCAAGCAGCTTGCAGAGAAAAAATACGTAGTGGACGGCTGTTTTCTGCTCAAAGTCTATGTAAATGTGCCATTGGGAATTTTTCAGTTTGACTATTGCCAAATGGAATCTGTTTTCTCTACAGCTGCACGAAACCATTAAAAGGAGACCATGTGTTCTAACCTGTTAGGTTTCAGTCGAGCTCAACCTTGGCTCAACTCACCACCTGGAGAGGAGAACAGTTTCCAAGGCCGAAGCTATTGACACTTAGCTCACTGCACAGCTTTTCTCTCTTTTGGTGGGAGGATGCATTAATTGCCTGACTGCAACTGAGAACATTATTTAACGGCGCAGATATTTCTTTTATATGCATTACTATCCCACATTTGTTTTTAATATGATTTGTTTCAATCTTCCATATTATTGCATATAATAAACAGTGTCACATTATGATGAATGGTACAAAGGGTATAGCACTATTACTATAACAGCCAGTTACTTAAGCCTATAGTTAAATAAATTAAATTAAATACATTAAATAAAGACTGAATACTGAAATTTCATTAGTGTCTGGGAGCAGTACTCTCCACAATATTGGTGTGGTGCACAGATGTAGCCATCACAGAGGCTTAGCTTTCAGATGTGTTTACGTCATGTAGTAGTAACTCCTGCTCTAGCCTTTAGAGGAACTGTTAGGGAAACTCTCATTTCTTTCCCATTTTTCAGAAGTCAAAAATACAGCCAGAGCAAATTCATAAGATGCATGGTCAATATTTTAACACTTAAACAGTCTCACACATGCTGGAGTTGTACTGTTAGCCACCGAGCATTTCCTTTGGATTATTTGGGGGCTGCTTACTGTAACGTCACAGAAGTTGCTGTGGTAGGTGAGAGCATCTTTTACATTTACATTTTGCTTTCAGGTTTTCCCAGCAAGTCTAGAATTCACACCTGCAGACTAGTAGCCCTAAGAAAACCTCTGAGTTATCTACATTTGTTTAAAAAATGCTTTAGCAACTACTGTTATAGTAATGGAATATGGACAGACAGGTAGATAAATGATAAGAGAGAGAGTTATCTATTCCTGAAGATCAGCTTGACTGTAATGAAAAATTACGATGGTGAATGGCTCTCCAGTGGCAGTTTGTTTGTTAACATTGCTTCTGGATCCTTTCCCCCCTGTGAAGGAAGGACCATCCTCAGCTTCAGTGAACATCAGTTTTAAGACTCTCCTGCTTTCACCTGTTGTAGCAATCCTCTACAACAGGACAACAGACGGACGCTAAGCAGGTATAACTGACGAATCACCAATTTTAGTCCCAGTGTGTCAGTTTGTGGGATTAATTGGAAATGTTATGTGCTGATCATTTTGAAATGCATTGTCTTGCTGGAATCTACTTGTCTACTTGTTGCTATTTTATTTCCAGTAAAATGGCTTTAAAGGACCTGTGTGTAGGATTCAGTGGAATCTAGTGGTGAATTTGCAGGTTGCAACCAACTGAATACCACTCCCCTTCCAATCATGTAGGAGAAACTATGGTGACTGTGAAACATGCAGAAGAAACACCATCTAGAGCCAGTGTTTGGTTTTTTCCATTCTGCCATCCATTATATTCTGCATCAGCTTGTGCCAGCTCTTTATTGAAGCTGTATGATGTTTGCACAAGACCTCATTTTTGGGTTGCACCATTCCATTAAATCTTGTGCATCATTTTATACACATTTTCCCAAGATTCAACCCCAATTTGGTATGTTTGAAAACTTTGTGATCTCTATTATTAAAAAAAAAAGGTTTTGAACAATCCACAACAGAATTCATAATGAGGTTCTTCCTACTCATCGTAACTGTAATTTGATATACTCTTACAAGAGGCAACCAACTTTGGTCTAAGATTGCTTCAGATCTTTACAATGGTTTTTGTTCTGCTCCGACTCATTTGAGGTTAAAGGCAAAATATGAAATATGGAAACAGCTCTTCACAATTGTTGGTGAAAACTCAATTATTTTAGTGCCGGGCTCATCAGATGCCCTCAGCATGACCTATGAGTGCAAACCCGCTATCTCCAACACATCTGTGCCTAGTTAAATGAAGGTTGTATTTTAGGCCTATTATAGTCAAGGAGACAACGCGGCCTGACTGCGAGTTTGACCACTCACCCCTATCTGACTTGCACATGTGGTCAGTCTCTATGGCAACATGCTGAAAAGACTGCTTCCTGAGACTTTGTTGTGTTTGGGGCTTGGCAGGGCATTGTAACCTAGATATTATTTTTAGTCCGTCAGCGAAGGCCCAGTGTGTGTTGATTTAGGATGTGAGCTGACAACCCCTTGAGTACACAAATTCACAGACCTACAGAGCCTGTCATTCTCAGACATTTTTAACTTTGCAATATACTACTGCAAAATCATGTATTGACATTTTGAATCTCTGAGGGCGCAGGCATCTGTCAGCCAATCTCAGGTCATTGAAGTCATCATCATCAGTGATGGTATGAGAAAAGCTCTCTGTTTCTCTGTTCGTCAGCTGTGTTGTCCCATACCCATCTGTGGCCTTTTATTGCTTTTCCCTCTGTCTTTCTCTGAGTCTGTCTCTCTATCCCTGTAGCCGGCAGTAATAAAGGTCTGACAGGCAGAGCGTGAAGGTCATAGTTATTAGATGGCAAAGGCGAGAGCCACAGCTGGGCTGGGCAGGCCTCCTTTTTGGCAAAAGTGATGAGTTGTGGGGGCTCTTATGTGACACAAAGTTTTTTTTCCTTCCTTACAGCCACCTGGTTTGGTGAAGGAAAAGCCCCAGGGTCTTTTGATAAAGTTCAGGGTGTGAGTGAGAAGAAGGGGTAGTGATTATGAGTAAGCCAACAAGTTGAAATACTGTCCAAGTGGTGTGTGTTTGTGTATGTGTATGTG
>NW_023339762.1:10780617-10780973 GCF_004916995.1 Morone saxatilis | reverse complement strand
GACACATGTACACACATATACACTTCAATCCCTGTTTGATGATAAGGTAGGTGTATAAAACCCTTAGTGGCTCAGATAACTGAAACCAAGCCCAAAGATCTAAAAGTTTCACCAGTGTTGGGAAAGTTCAAATCAATGTCTTCCAAAGTGAAAAATTGACAAAACCAGCAAGGCAAGAAGGCAAAGTCTGCATATTCAGAATTTTCTTGAAAATGGGGATACTTTCTGCTTTCTTATCAAAAGATCTTCTTATCAAAGATCATCCTAACTGTTCCTAAACTCAGCTCCCACTGCTATTGGAAGTTGTGATTAACACTGATGAATGAAGAAGGAAAACATTCTGCAGTTGCACTTAC
>NW_023339762.1:10760144-10780517 GCF_004916995.1 Morone saxatilis | reverse complement strand
ATATATATACATATGTATGTATGTATGTATATATATATATATACATATGTATGTATGTATATATATATATGTATGTATATATATATATATACATATGTGTATAAGTATTCGCTGCACCACTGTTTATATGAATACAGCACTGAGAATTTTGTTTTAGCTAGAGTAATTTAACACAATGTACACAGTTTGTGTTCTTGGATGCAAATGCTGTAAACCTTTATTGTAATCCATAGGGCAATGCTTATTATTATCACATTTGACCATTGACCATATTGAGCTTGAGCAATCAAACAAAGGATATAAAAACCACTGTGTTGAAAATTCATCACAATAGCAGGTTGTAGCTCTGCCTGAAAAATCTAAAACCTCTTTTTTCAGGTTTTTGGAAAAGACTTTCTTGTTGATTTATCACAAAGCAAAACAATAGCTATAACTTGATACCCATATAAGTGGTCTTAACGTGGGAGCAAAAGCACAGAAAATCAAACAGAAATGTAATAAGTATAGATGGTTTGTCTTATGTCCTCTTTTTATCAAAAATATTGTCTTTGGGTGACATCCAACTTTTCTCATAGCCACTGCCAAAATCTGACTCTTCCAAACCTCAAGTATTCTCAAGTGGACTTAGAGTTGTTTTGGAAAAATAGTGCAGAGAGAGAGCAAAGTGGAGTAGTTCCACATTGTAATTATGCATTCAGATACTGAGTGAGCCTGCATTTCTCTACCCGGTACACAAATCTCATCCTCAAAAAACCTATCATCTCTCAAAGCGTTCTAGGATGAACTCCTCTCCAACCTCATTTGCATTGATATGAAATTTGGACAAAAAACGATAAAGGGGGCACCCTTGGGTGATTATGGGGTCACTAGCCAACCGTCACCACGGCCAAGAAAAGAAGCAGCGCATCGGATGAAAACAGGACTCAGACTAGGGCTCATTGTGTCTGCTATCTGTTGCTACACAATGAGCCATCTCATTCTTTGGAAAGGGTGTCAGGAGTTCAGCCTTTATCACCGTGACCTGCATTTGACCTCACAGAAGGGTAGAGATGCAGCTGAAGAGTCCTCGTCAAAGCTGTGGAGACAGAAACACACCCCCGGGTGCTTCTATTAGGCTCATCACTCAGGAGGAGACACATACTCACACACACGACACACATATACCTAAATATACGTACACTTCATAGAAGAGTAATGCTGGGAATACTATGAAGAAACATCTAAAACATGTCAACCCACCCTCCTCTGCTGACGCTGTATGATGGGCAGATAGAGAGTTTAAGTAAACATGCAGCGTTATGAGCCCCCTGACAACAGTGTTTATTTTTTTTCTGACAAGAGGTGAAGGAGAGGATGAAGAAGGGAGTCGAGTTAAGACTGACAGGATTTCTGCCATGTCTTCAGTTGGAGAGCAGGTTGGGTTGGATGTTCGTGAAGTCCAAGGTCAAATGACAGTCATTTTGGTTGACAAACATCTTCTCACATGCACAACTAACAGAAAGGGCATGTGGCCACTGGGCCATTACACATATAGACACTGTTGCACAATGCTTTTAACATCGGTTGATTGTGACTGCATGCCTTTGCCATATCATAATATATATCAGTAGGGCTGGTAAGTTCCCATACAACAATGATAAAATAGCTCACATAAAAGAAATTCAACTTCTCATAAAGTCAAATGTCTAAACACAAGAATTGTTTTGTTTTTCTGGCTCTGCTCGTATCAACTTGTTTTTAACAGCAGCAGGCAGCTTTTTCATATAAACCCATTGTATGCTATCTGCTCAGCACCAAACAGACAGACAATGTTAGTGAGCTTGGGAAAATGTTGTTGCTAATGAGCTAGATATTTCCCTCAGGAGTTGGTGCACACTAAAACCAAACTACAAGGATTGTGAATATTAGACTAAATTGAACTAAAGTGGCTATAAAAAACTCTAAATGAATGCTGGTGTGGCTTGGTTTGCCAACATGTTTGCCGTTCCAACTGTGTAATACAGTAGTATGTCAATGTTATGGCCCCGAGTGGCCCAAAAAAATCTGGGATTGCAGCTTTAATCAAGAATTGTCTAATTAAGACTTAAGTTTGTGTATAATTCCTCGTCCAGTGCTGTACGCACACACAGCTCCACCATCATCATCACAGGATCACACAGTCATTATCATCCTCATCACTGTCGTCATCTTAGCTGTCATCAGTTGAACCACTAATTTTTTGTCAGTATGAATTACCCAGATCTCAACCTAACCCCAGCATTATAAAGTGTTATTCTTCCATATAGGCAAGAACCCCGCCCCACCCACCCACACACACTCATACTCACACATGAGTCCTCCACAAGGGAAACACTCTTGTTTGATTTCCACTGGTTTCGGAACAGATTAAACACCAGTGCTCAGGTCTTGGGTCAGCACCGCCGCTCATACTGTACAAACATTCCACATCCGTCTGAGGGCAGGGCGGACCTGCTGTAAGTCAGAGAGGGTGGAAAACATTTACAGTCACGTCATTTTGGCGCCCAGCAGGAGCTTATGGATACCCACACGTCAGCTTCACCCTCACATACATACATATGCACAGACTCTGGAGTTTAGGAAGACACATTTTGGTGTCAGTGGTGGTGTGAATTGATGACTCTTCCTTTGTGATCAGATAGGTTAGTGATTGGTGTATTGTTCGATATTATCTGAGCTGTTTTACTACTTTTGATCAACTCCTGTCCAGAGCTGTGGTGAAGGTGAGCCAGTGAGAGATGAACTATACCAGCAGCTACTGACAACAACACGTGGCTGTTTGCAACTGTTTTAGTTTTACACCTCACATCCCTTCAGTCTCTCTGTTAATATGTTAAAGTCTTCTATTTCTTACTTGGACTAAGGTTTCGTCACTGCACTCATTTTTCTACCTTTAATGTTAGTTAAACGTTTTTCATCATTGTGTTGTGTATTTTATGTATTCTTGTGTGCATGCTGTACAGTCAAAACAGTCTGTCATAGTTTTTGTTTTATTCTCATTCTAACTTTCTGTCTTCTATCTAATTATTGTGTTCTTTGTCTTCTGTTGTGTTGGTCCTTTGTTTCTCTTTCCTCTCCTTTTCACCTCACTTCACATTATATGTGCGATATGTGAGAAAGACATCTGTGTGTTGGATGTGGTTGTGTGTGGGTTCGTGTTTGTAAGTGCACATCTCGCTGTTAACTCTTGGGTGAGCATGTGCTCATAATGTTGTGTGATGTTATGTGTTTATATGTTTCTACCTCTATATGTGTGTGCAGTATGTATGTCAGCCACCTGTGGAGATAAGCAGATTACAGCACCTTTGCTGGCTTCTCTTACACAGGAAGTGGATAGCTGTGGTTCCAGCATCAAAAACAATTTGCCACATGAAACAACTTTTGTTCTGCCAGTTGTACCTTTTTATCCTTCAGCATTTCTAGAATTTAGAGAATCTTCTTTCTTTTTTATCATAATGCATTTCTAAAACAAAAAGTGAAATCTTACGTTTGCATAGTTTTTTATTTCTTTGAAGTTTATTTATTTTAAAGGGACAATGCACATTAATTAACAAAAGGACTTAAGTCCACTATGTAAATGTGCCAGATTTAGCCATACAAGCTTATTTTCATCTGCAGTTCCTGGCAGGTTGATGTCATATCAAAAACATTAAAAGAAAAAATACAAAAGCACGTAAGCAAAAACAAAAAGCACATAAGCGTAGATAAAATCACATAAACACAGAGTGCATAAGCACAGAAACGCAAAAAAGCACAGAGTACATAAACACTGACGAAACCACATAAGCACAGATAAAAGCACAGAAGGACAAACAATAGCAACACAATGGCTGTATTAATGTCTCCTATATGTCATAACCATATGACACATTAAGGACAACTGCTTAAGTGTTTCTACTGACTGCAATGTGGTCCTACTTGTCTGTGTTCAGCTGGTCAAACAGTAGTCCATGTGTGAGAGAATCACTGTACAACTTTGAGGCCTTCATAGTTAGATTGTCCCTAATGTCTCTATAATTTGCCGGATTGAATTTGATTCTGTTCACAACTTTTTAAACTTGTTGTTTGTTGTGTATCTATTATGATGTCTAAATATTTTATATTACATGTAAATATATGATCGTGTCATCAGCATACATCCGACAAATTACATCTAACAGACTTGTCAAGATGTAACAAATAACAGGGGACCCAAAGTTGAACCTTGAGGTACACCAACATAATTATCAATTATATCTGAGGGTTTTATGGTCTACACGAACACATTGTTTTCTATCTGTATGGTATGATTTTAATCATCTGATTACATTGAGTAAAAAAATTAACTTTGATAGCTTGATAATTAGAACCTCATGATTAACTATAATAAAGGCTTTCTTTAAAGCAAGGAAGACAGCCCCCACTATACCTCCCTGGTCTAATTTAGCCTTAATGTTTAAAAAAAAACCAAACAAAAAACAGTTGGTTTCAGTGGAATTGTGTTTTTGAAATCCAAATTGCATAAAATGCAATGAGAAAGACCTAGCATTTACATGAGATATTATCTGTTCAGAGAATTCTTGATACTGCTGGAAGGGTACTGATGGGTCTATAATTACTAACGACCATGTGGTCGCCCGATTTAAACACTGGTGTAATTGTTGCAGTTTTTCAAGCACCTGGAAACACTCCTATTGGACCAGTTCATAATTTTTGCAATGGGAGGAATGAGCTTGAATAACTAAGAGAGGAAAATAATTGTGCACACTTTGAAGTTGGTCACTTTTCTAAAAGTCAGGATGGGAGCATCAGTATTTAAAGGTTTTTATAGAATCAATGAAATAAGTATTAAATGCTGTCACCACTTTACTTGAATCATGGATCACATTTCCCTCTATATTTGGTTCTATTTTTTTTATCAATGGTATCAGATTTCTCTGTAATTTTCTTTAAATTCTGCCAGATTTCTTTAGCATTCCCATTTGCTTCACTAATAGCATTAATGAAGAATGTTGCTTTTGACTTTCTGAGCTCTTTCACAACCATATTTCTCAGTGAAGTAAATAGAGGCCTCTCATGTTCCACCTTGTTCCTGAGAGCCATCTTGAGCGCATGGTCCCTTTGTTTAATGAGTGACTGTATTTTTTTCATTTGACCATAGTAGATAATCTCTTTGGTCTGGTTTGCATATCACTTTCCTCATTAAACTGTGTTTTTTATTCACCCATTAATGAATTACAGTTACCATCAACACTTTTACTTATGAGATGCTCATTACAGTTGATTTCCTTAATTACATTTTCAAGATTGCTTAGCTGACTATTTTATACTGTTCTAGCTTCTTATGGGCTGATAGATTAAATCTCCTTTCTTACAATCAAAATCATATTGTGGTCAGATTAACCTGTAACCAGATTGTAAGATATCTTTATTCTTTATGGTCTGTTATTGAAGGCCAAGTTTATCTGAGGAATTAGTAATCCTAGTAGGTCTTAAAAATGTAACTAAAATGTTAATTTAATTCTTTCTTTTTAGCTTTTTCATTCCAGTTTATGTTAAA
Source organism: Morone saxatilis (assembly GCF_004916995.1). Classification (NCBI taxonomy): domain Eukaryota; kingdom Metazoa; phylum Chordata; class Actinopteri; family Moronidae; genus Morone; species Morone saxatilis. The sequence continues at coordinate 10,774,960 of NW_023339762.1, read as the reverse complement.
ATTTCCCAATACAATCACTGTTAGTATCACTCTTTAAGAAGGCTGTTCAGCTTATCATAAAACAATTTTTTTGCAGATGGTGGTCTATAGATCCTAATCATAGTGAATGACATTTGGGCTAAGAGAGTTAATTTGAGAAAATAGCACACCTCCACCCCGACCATTAGTTCTATCTTGTCAAAACATATTATAGCTGTGCATTTTTAATGTGTCAGCAGTTTTCTGTGAACCATGTCTGATAGGCATAGGAAGTCCAAATTTGATTTATACAGAAGATGTTGTAGTTGTTCACTTTTAGGAATACCTTTGAAAATTAAAATGTCCGTCTAATAACCCATTTGATGTAGACTAAGAGTCCCACAGAATGCGTGCCTGGTTCACTGATTGACTTGATTGGTGAGGAAGAGTTTTTCCTTTATACATGATTTGCCATGGAAGGTGGTGTGATGCTTGGCAAGATTACCGGTGTAGTTATGGAATCAGCTAAAAATTCATCCAGTCAGCTGGCTTCAAAGGTAAGAAAATTGCGGTTAACAGTAAATTCATGCTCTAATATCATCCAAGCCCAGAGAGTGATGCACATTCTCTGTGAGTGCTGCTGGATGATAACGATCTGGACCCACGTCTCCCTCAGTTGGCCCAGGATTAAGATAATTAAGATGTGACAAACAGATATCCACAATGATTCCATAGAGGTTTGGGAGATTTGCGTTTGGTCGTCTTTTTAATTTGTTTAGTAGTATTTGGGATGATTGCTTTTCCATTATTCAAAACGTTGCAATATGAAGTGAATTGTCCGAAAGAAAAACATATGCCTGTATATCCACAAAACAAGGGAAACACTAGATGTTTGGTGTTTTAATTTCTGGTGTGTTGAGCTTGATTGAATGTGTTGACCAAACTCTGAAATAGCAACAAAAGTCACAATATAAATGACAATGCGTACAGTAATCTTAAAGTGAAGCAAGTTGTTTTTGTACGGTTACCACTTGCAGTAGGCCGATGGAATTGCTGTTGTAAAGAAGAATTTTAAAGGTTGGATGGCAGCGAGACAGCACCTGCCTTACGGCATGCTGCTATCTTAGCTGACTGTTGACCCCAGAGTCATGTTACACTCTCAGTAGATAGACATATGATTTAAATCCATGCATGGCTGTGTCAAATGTAAGTTTTTCCAGGCCCTAGTAGCAGTTACAGAAGATAATAAAACTGTTTTACCTTTTTGGAGTTAATTTTTGAGTTTTTAAAGATTTCTCATTTATTTGTCCTGTTGTGCAAGTGTGGCTTGATATGTCTTGGCTTGAGAATGAGATTGTCTTCATTGCATTCCCTGTTGACACAACAGCCATGCACCCTTCATCACACTCCAGCTCTTGTCTCTTAGTGTAATGTCGGGAGAGAAAAACCAACACACAGTCCTGACTCTGCCAATCCACTCCCCTCCTCTCGTTTCGTCGTCGCTAGGCAGCCCTCTTTCTTCAGCACTTTCTTTCTCTTCCTCCTTTTCGAGCATCTGAAAGGGGTCAATGCCTCTGCATGATGGAACCACAGGGCTAAAAGTCTTTGGGCCAGACACTGGAGGAGTCCACTACTAATTGCTCTCAGCGAATCCCCAACCATTGTCCTCCACTGGGATTCAATTTGAATTTGAATGGAGGTAGCTAGCTGGTGCTGAGAGTGTAAGGTACACAAATGACTGTCACTGGGAATGGATAGCAGCGCTACAGGGATTGTGAACTTGTCCTCTAAATAAGCACTGTTGGCTTTTTGGCTCTGCATAAGTTACGGTGTGTTTGCACTAGCATAAGCGCCATATTGATGTACGCTTGGCTGAAGTAGTATTGGGATTGAATGGGAGATGTTTTTGGGTGGACATTTTGTCAAGAGGATTTCTTTTTGCCTTTGAGGTGTTAAGTTGTTCCTTGCCATTTTGCAGCATCACATTACATCATTAGACACATTAAGCATAAAGAGGGAGTTTGAGAAAAAAAATATTTAGAAGCACAAAGCTGTTCCACTTGACATTCATACTTTTTTTATGCTTAAAGCTATTTGCCTTTGTTTTCATCTGTGACTGCTAGGACACTATAAGACAAGTTCAAGTTGTCCCTCAAGTGCAAAAGTCAATACATCCAAAAGAAAGACGGAAAGACAGTGAGAAGGACTGGCCAGGTCTTCTCCGACAGACAGACAGACAGCTGAACAAATTGCCAGACCTCCCCCTCCCTGCAGTTCACTTGTTCCTTCTCTATAAAGGCGAGGGTCCTGGTCCGTGTCCCCCTCTTCTCCTGCCCCACTAGTGGTTAATTGAGCCCTGCCAGGCCTCGCCCCTTTATTGCCTCCATTTGTCAAAGCCTGCAGGCATGAATGGTGCCAGAGACCTTATACAAATGAGGAGCCTCCTCGCCTCTCCATCTCTCTCCATCTCTCTCCATCCCTCCATCCCTTTATCACTCTCTTCATCCCTGAGAGCAAACAGGTCTGACCCAGGGCAGCTCCGGGCAAACAGTGGCTCAACAAAGGCAGTGGCTCTGTCAGGGTGTATGGGCAGGTGGCTGATGTTCTCCCTGACACCTCCTAGGTCAGTGGCGCTAAATCTCACTCAGGCAGATGTGATAAGCTTACCTTATGGCATCCACATCTTCTGCTACTCCAAACAATTACCCCAAAAACCATGCATGTTAAAACAACATCATGGCTTTGTTGTGGATTAATCCAGACCTTGTAGACCTAAGTGGGGAACAGGTGTACAGTGGGAGGTATTGTACAGCGCCAGAGTCTGTCCAGTGTGAGGCTGTCATCAGCACATGTGCTGCTGCCATCCCGTGTCCCACATACTGCAGATAAGAGCAGCCATTCAGCCTAGCAGCAAGCCATTCACTATAGTCATCTTTGTTTGCCTAGGCTAGAGACAGACCTGTAATGTACATGGGAGGGGGCAGGAGCTCTTACAGGCCCAACAGAATACAAGGAAGAATGACAGAATGAAGGAAACACCAAATGAAAGAAAGAGAGTCGGTGCAGTGCCATATGGAATCGCAGTACACAGGAGACTGTTTGTCTGTCACCATATCAAATTAAAGCAAAATTAGAATTAGAATTGAAGTCAGCCCAGAGTTTCATAAGGCCCTGCTGGCTAGGTCTTTGTGGATTTTCCCCTTCTCAGTGGCACAGTTGCTGTCTTAAGGGCCACTTTACTGATTTTTGACATGAATCCTACTGTTCTGGTGTCAGGATGACGTGTACAATTCAAGCATACAGTACTGACACATTTTGTGCCTTAAAAGTCCAGTGTGTACACATTTCTATTGGCAGAAAGGGAATATAATATTAAAAATAAGAATCATGTTGCCGTTATCCTAGCCGGCATGTTTCCACAGTAGCCCAGAATGGACAAACCAAACACTGGCCTTAGCTAGGGCTTGTGCTGTTTTCGCGAGTTTTGCGGCCTCCATAGTTGTTCCTACAGGTTTGGAAAGCAAAAAGTATTCAGTTTGTTGCAATCCACTAAATCCTACACACTGGTCCTTTAAGAGCTTACACCTAAAAATCAATAGCATATGTAAAAGGTGTCGGAGCACACAAACCTGACAAATTCATCTTGTATGTTACTAGAAGAAGAACTACAATATAGTTTGAAGTTAAGGGCTGATGACATACTGGAGGAAAGGGACAAAAGAAAAGTATGGCTGGAATTAGATATTTGAGGCAACAAATATCAACAACACAAAAGTGTCAAAATATTGAATATCACCATATTAGAATAATGGTATATAGTAGTATATGTCCTATCCATACATCTTCATTTAGCTTGTGTAATGTATACAAATAGTCCAAAAGGATAGCATATTTTAAACACATGCACTTCGTCCAGTGATAAGAAAGTGTATCTAAAAGAGGCAGCAATTTAGGCTGCTGCTGATAGTGGTGCAATTAGAAGCTAGCTTGTCTCACCAGCTTGGTAGCAGGTGGTATGATACAGACTGCTTTGCCGGGAACCATCAGGTACAGATGACTAGTAATATGTTTGCTGCAGGGCAACTGAAACTGAGTCACCATGGAGCAGTCTCACTGTGACTGGAGTTTTATTCTGTTGCCCACATCAGTGAAGAGGGAGTGCCGTTTTTTTATGATGGGAAACAAAAGTTTACACATTTGCATCACAAAGACTTTCTCCTACATTTAAAGCAACATTATGTAACTTTTTAATAACAGCTTCAAAATAATTTTGATGCTTCACTGACTTTATAGGGTGAATGGTGCCGTCAATACCATTCGGTGCTTGTTCTTGTACTATGTGACTATTGGTTGCTGTGTCAGGAAAAGGGCGTAATGCTTTGTTCACTTTATGGAGAAAATGTTTTTTGGTCTTCCCCCTGATGACCTCTGGCTGCTTTGCCTCAACTCTTGGTAATTTACAAAGTTTTGTTATGGACACTAAAGTCACTGCTAACTACTGCTAACTGTGACATTAGCTGCCATTAGCTAGTTAGCTCAGTTAGCTGTGCTGCAAGAAGTGGGAGCTCATTGGAGCACTGGGGTAGTGGTAGTACAGTTAGTGTACACGATTGAACTCACATCCTGTATAAATATAAAATATAAAATGCTCCCCGATTTTATTACCTTAGGGTCCATAAGCAACCCTGAATCTCCAAATTTTCTTGCATCAAACTGTTAATATTTTGAAACTCAACACAGTTCAGAGTCTGAACAGAGAGGAATTCAGTAGAAATTATAGTAATGTAGCCAATGAAACAGGGATAAACTATCTCTTAATATTGTCATACATTTATTCACAAATCTGCAAACATAATATATCCATATCTTGATGTATTGTATATTATATGTATTGTATTCATGTGTGTTTGTGCATGTGTCTGCCCCACCCACTGGGGTGCCATGCCCCGGTACAGGGGTCTTTGTTGTGAGTGCGAAGCCATGAGTCAGGCCTGTGGGAACAAGCCCAGCTTCTCTCCTCCCTCTCCCACGCTTTCACACTCATCCCATCCTGTGTACCTCTACTTCACCCCTGTTGATGGGGAGGCGGTGTTCAGTGAACACTGCCATGGAAAAATTCACACACACATGTGTAAGGGTCATCAGACCCTGAGAAAAAGAATGTGCATGGGATTGTATGTGCATATGTGTTTGCATATGTGTGCATCTGTGTGTGACTTTTTTTGCTATTGATTGATGGCTATTCCTGCTTCTGTTGTCTATTACCAACCCTGCCTAACATGAAGTAGGCTAATGTATTGTTGAAAATAGGTTGCATATAGTTTGAGATTAGGAGGTAAATGGAAAAAGCCACAAATAAATTCATAAGCTACCCACATCTTATATTTAATAATTTACTGTAATGTACTACGTTACTTATATTTAAAATTGTAGATCATCTGAACCAAAGTGCAACCTTTATATGTCTGAAAACGTACTTTGTTACTAGTAGTAGCACACACTTACAAGTATAAATAAGTATAGTATATTGGATCAGAAATTATTAGAAATACCAAATATATAATCCTGTAGTCTTGTTAGCAGTTTTGTGTTACCCTGCAAATGCTGAGATGACCTTAAATATGACCTTATCTATAGATAATATATATATCACAAAATCATTAACACAAATACTGAATACATATCAAACTGTAATGAGGTGCATCTCCTCAGACTTTGAGTCATCACTGGCTGCTGCAAGGTCTTTTTTTTTTTTGGAATAGACAGACCAACATCAAACTGAGTAAAAGCTTCAAGTTTAATGATCTAATTGTCCGTAAGTCAAAGGGTCTAACTAGTGTAGTAACCTGGCTCCCATGAAGTCTTGCCAGTGTCGTATTTTTCTCCCAGTCTCAATCTGGCAGTACCCAGTGATCCCCATCCAATGGGTGCCATCTGGCTGGCTGTGCCCCAATCAAAGAACTCATTTGGGGGGTTAACGTAGCAGCAGCAGAGTGACGGGGGAGGGTGTGAGGGGCAGAACCAGGCAGCCAGACCAGACCCAGGCCAGGGGGCTTTGAAGCCCCTCACCCTAGCCCACAGACAGGGGGTCTGGGCCAACTAGCCAGAGCAAGAGAGAGTGAGAGAGAAGGGCCTTTATCAGCAAGCCCGAGTACAATTGTGGTGTGCTGTGTGGGAGTTGGGGGAGTTAACTCTTTGTATAGCTGAATGGATGAATAGAAGAGGAGGGATGAAACACTAGCATCTCCCCCTCACTCACTAAACCCCCCCCCCCCCATGCTGGATCTCTGTATGTTTTAGCTCGGCCATCCCGGGGCCCCAGGGCCCCTCTCCATGGACAGACCGACAGATACCATCAATTACCAAGGCCAGCCCCTGGCCACCATATGGCCAGTGGCTGTATAGGAAAAGGGCCTGTTCACTTCACAGCACCAGCCCTGCATATGCTGCAAGCCAACTAGCATAGATGCTGTGCAAATTGTGTGTCTTTTGTACGTATGTGTGTGTGTGTAATGTGCTGCAGTGGCATAGGTTTGGCTAGTGTTACAGGGTGGCCTAAGTGTCAGGGGGTCAGGGTTGAGTTACAGGGTTGGGTTCTACCTGCGTGTGTGTGTGTGTGGTGTAGTGTGTCTTTGTGTATTTGGTATCTCTATCTTTGTGTGGACCAAATAGAATTTTGGACTGTAACGTGAGGACATTTTAGGAAAACTAGGACATTTTGGTCAGTCCTACTGCTTCAAAGGGCCATTTGAGGGTTCAGACTTGGTTTGAGGGTAAATTAGGTTTAGGTAAGTTTAGGGTGGGGTACTCCTACAATGTAAGAAATTGGAGGACAAAATCCACAGTCCTCATTACGTCTGAAAGGTGTATTCTTAAATTAAAAACTACCGTAATATGACACTTAACGTGTCCATAATTTGTGCAAGTTGGACTTTTGTCAAGCACACTGAAAGGCCTGCTTGAAGTTAATAAATGCAGGAAAAGGTGCGTCTGTTAAAGCTTTCACATGGGCTGGATGTCACCATTGTACAGCACAAACTGTTGTTTTTATGAGCCAATCAGAATGCATTTTTGCACAGAACTAGGACTGCAGATTTTGTAAGTCATGATAGGAAAGGATCGCCTCAGGGCCAGTAAGAACAGAATACTGATTACAGCGACCACTTTCAACGTACGTATTCAGATAGAAGTATTGCATTAAGATAGACTTAAAAAAAACGGAACCTATCCTTTTAAGGTCATCACGGTGAGGGGTTCGAGAATGCATGTCAATGTTGGTACAGAAGTCTGTGTGTCTGTGTGTGTGTGTGTGTTTGTACGTACAACTGTAATTCACGTTTCAGCTGACAAAGCCATTATCTTCACCTGACAGCAAATCAATACACATGATCAGACACATTTAAACCGGACACTTTTTGTAATATAAAAGCACACATAGCAAAAAATGTCAGTCAAGCTGTCTTTGTGCTCTGCACTCCCAACTTCTTGGAGAGGACAAATCTTCCCAAATGCAGTGTAATTTTATTATATGTGTCTGTTCGAAATCAAACCGCAAGTGGAAAAGAAATCCTGCTCTTGTTGGCCTCCTCTCACTACATGCCCATTAACAAAAAACACATTGCCTTATAGGTGGGGGAGGGAGGGAAGGAGGGAGGGAGGTTGAGACAGAGAGAGAGAGAGAGAGAGCGAGAGATGTTTCTGTTTGATATATAATGTGAGAAAGAGCCAACAGCAAAACAAGGAAACATCTGGGTGATTAATCTTTTGGGAGGGAGGAAAACAGGGAGGCAAATAGTACCAGCCAGAATAGGTACACACACTGACACACATGAACACACAAAATATGCACACACATCCACACACAAACAGCTGGGAGCCAGAGACAGTGATCCATGTGAGTCACGATCCTCATTAATATTATATCAAAGCTTCTTTGATTAAAGCTCTGGTTGCATTAGGAGGAGTTGAAAAAATTTAAGGAAACTTAACTATAACCAATTTGAGACCCGCTTGTTAAGAACTCTTGTGCACCATTTACTTTTTTTACTAGTATGTTTTAGTCTTTAATTCCCAAGAAAGTGTTTTTCATTTTTAAACTTCTACCCAAGGCGCTTTTACTGGGAACATATGCTCTTCTCATTCGGTAACACACATTCACACTGCCTGGTACAACCACAGCAGTCACACTTTCTGCCACTGTGCTTTACTCCACTGGAGCAGCTGCAGGCAAAGCACCTTGCCTAAAGGAGGGAAAGTGTTACTCATTCACTTTCCCCCACCCAAATTATGCCTTTCTTGGGATCTAAACCACATACCTACTTATCACAAACCAGCCTCTGTAACCTCTAGGCTACTGTTGTGTTACTAGCACAGCACAGAAAGGTCCATGCTTTTGCCAATTATCTGAGGAGTATGTTGGTGCTGGTTTTACTTCATTGTGTCCATTACTTATTCATTTTGTTGCAGTACATGCTTGAGATGTTTTTTTTTTAGTGCACAGTATGAGCATAGCACTTTTAAGTCAAAATGTTAATCTAGAATGCATTCCATGTGTCCAGCATATGTTTACATTAATGAACATGTGTAATACATTTTTATTACACTTCTTTACAGCATCGGTACATACAGTTTACTGCAACACAGAGGCAGCTGTAGTTTTGCAATAGACTCTTTTTCATTCCCTCAGGCAATGGGCTATGAATCCTTGAGGCAGGACAGGGCACTACTGTTTACTTTAGCTGAAGCTGACTTACAGTAACAGTAAGAGGCTGCAGCATAACAACCCAAGTGGGGATGAGTTGAAACTAGCACATTTTTGCTGCCTCGCAAACTGATGAGATGGACAGATAGACAGCGAACATCTGTTAAGCTGAGCATACGAGCACTCACAAGCACACACACACACACAAACACACCCTTGTCATACACCCACTAGAGGCTCAGCAAGGCTCTGGTCATATTATAGCCATTGTAGGTGTCCTATAATAGGCACACACACTGACAACACATGACAAAACCACAGACACGCACGTACAAACACATACACCAGTGACGTTAAAGCTTGGAAAGCGCATAGCCCGTCTCACGCACAGTTGGTACTGTGATACTGTGAATAGCCCATGTTGGCACCATATGTTGTTTAGAGGGAATTCATTGTATAACATGCAACAATTTGACACATAAATCACTGCCATTTTAGCAATATCTTCATATCTGTAGCAGTAAGTAACCTCTAAAAAGAACAATGGGTTGTTAAAAAAATGTATGTTCATTTTAAAAACTTGCATAGGGAGTTAAGGGACTATTTTGTCCTTGTTTTTCCAGTTTTGTTTGGTGCTGTTGGGTGAATAATTTTTTGCCTATGCAAATGTGTGCAAAATAAGTACGGGAAAAAGGAAGGTGGGTTTTGGGTTTCCAAGTGGTTGGAGTGGTTGGCTTGGGCATACATTCATGCTTCATTCAGAGTGAATGAAGGCGACATTGAAATGGGTGTGTACCATGCTCTGCCCATCAATGATGTCACGCTGATTTTGGGCAATGATGTGGCTGGGCTCATCAGCCAGCACACCTGGTAGTTGTCCGGGTACTGCATGATAGTAATGACTCGAAGAAAACGAGGAACGGTATCCTGACGTGTTAGTGTAGTCACATGCACTATGAATGCGGCCAGTCCAGATTCCTTCGTTCCAGTTCAGATTCCTTGAAGCATGCAAAATCAGGAGGTCCCTAATAATTGCTTGTATTGTTCCTGTTTAAGTCTCATTTGTCTGTCTAGCATAATGAATTGCTAAATTGGTACAATGTTCAAAGCCATAATGGTCATACTGTGAGCGGGCCTTTAGTTGCTTTGCCCAAATGACTAGAAAGTAGCCGCGCCACATCATAATTTTGTTAATGACGTCAATAGCTTCAGGCAGCAACTTTACTCAGGTACAGGGTTAGAAAAGGAAAAAATTCAATCTCTATATGCAGTGGGGCTAAGCAGCGTGTTTCCAGGCAACCAAGTTTTGACTTTATTACCTGTTGTTGGTTCATCACTCAAGTTCTCCAGCCAAATTACCAGACCTTATAGAGCAAAATCATCTGATTAATACTCAAGAAACCTCCACATGTCCATGCATCTCAGGAGCAGGGCGCACCAGTAAATTTTGCTAACCCTGTGTGTGTTGGTAACACTGTTCCATCCGGTAGTGAAACATCTCTTTTGGTTAATTCCTCATGTGTGCTTGCCACGGTCTCACAGCCGGGCAATAACACTGTGCATATGTTTATCAAAGAGGAATCTGCAGAATATACAGAAAAAACATTTAAGTCTTCTGTCACTGATTGACAGTACAATCAGTTTTCTTTTGTTGCACACACATGCATATACACACACGCTCATTGCTCTGTTAGTGGTGGCGGTGGGCCAATCTGAAGTCCCGGCCTCGGTCCCATTGTGCTGGGGTTTTCCACTCAGACACACTGGCATTGGAGGGCCCAGCCAGCCTCATGTGAACCCTCCTACAAAACCAGAATGCACACACAGACATGCACTTATGCACGAAAAAACACGCACTACACAATGTACTACAGAGGTTTATCCAAAGTATAATTAGAAAAAGCACCTAACAAAACACATGTACAGAGGCAGGAAGTGCAGCCAGTGGCTCTTGGCTGCCTGTTCAAATCTCTCCTGTTTGTCACAAGACCAGATCTTTACGAACGTCCTTGCTCCAATTTAGTGGATGTGTGACAGACCGGCTGCCCACTCAAGTGGAAGAGGCATCTGTTGTCCAGTGTGTGTGTGTGTGTGTGTGTGTGTGTGTGTGTAAAGCTTAATCCAGGTGCCTCCTCTCCAAGGAGTATTACTCAAGAAGAAATTAGTATGGTAATTCTTTAGTCGGGTCTTGCATCTAAATGCATCTAATTTTATGTAATCAATATTGTGTTGTAATTCAGTGTACAAAGTACTTTGCCATGCCATTTGATGTAGAGATGATGATGAATGGTGTTTTTCTGTTTTTACCTGGTAAATGGGATAATCAGTTTTAAATATTTAAATAAATTTTAGGTTTAGCTTTAGCTTTTGGTGTCAGCAGCCTGAATCTGAATATGCTAGATATTGTAACTCACACCTTCTTTGTTGCTGCGCCCTTGGCCTTCATATTAAGTCGAAATACACTGATATGAAGTCTTATTTTCACCCAGATCTGGCCATGATGACTGATTCTCAAGACTGTGGATTGTCTGCTTGCACTGCTGTGAAAAATCATGGTGGGCCACAATGCATAGTCGATGCTGGGTATCTTATAGTGTGCAGGAATTCAGGATTCAGCCCTCCGATATTATCGGACATCCCTACTTCTGACCTTAATGAGTTGAGGCCAATAAAAAGTTTGATTTGTACATTACATATTGGAAACAGCACAAAATTTGACTTTGAGTCTGTATTTATTATTTAAACGTGTTATGTCCACAAATGTTGTGGACACAAACCCATCTACAGCTTTTATTGCAATTCTTGGCTATATACTAAACTTGACTTGACGTAAGCTGCAGTATTATTTTGCTTCTTCTTATTATTCTCATACTCATTATGATCATCATTATAGCATATATACTGCCAATACTGCCCCCAGTGTTTCCATTGTTTTTGTAGTCAATCCCTTACCAGTTCCAACCAGAACTGATAGCTGCTGCACTTAGTAGCTGCAATAACTCTCCCACAGCCAGTGAGGTGGAAGGAGTGGATGTGGACTTGAAATCCCTACTTCCCCTCCTCATTCCCATACCGCTTTCTTTCCCATTCCTGTTGTGGGGACAGAAAGGAATCCATCCGGTCACACGTTGTGCAAAACCACACAGTTAGGTCAAGGGGATCGTTGCTGGCTGTGACTATGCCAGATTGTTATCACTGCATAATCCTCTCTGAGAAGAGGCAATGACACACCGACCCTGTTATTCTGTGACACTGCAGATGATCTTTTTACAGTATGGCTACACACAACCTGTTAGAAATAGAAATGGTGCCTTCCTTCCTGACTTGGCTTGCACATGTGCTGTTTTATTTTGGATAATCTGCAATGTATCAAATTGTATTTAGCCTATTTTAACGTAATTTTAAAGTACTTTATTTTTCTGTGGGATTTTTGTGTGATTTGTATATTTAATTGCACCAGGACACATTCCTCGTAGGTGTAAAAACCTACTTGGCAATAAACATAATTCTGATTCTGATTCTGATTCTGAACAGAAACAAGATCATTACAGGCTGGTTGTGATGAGGGCATGCATACAGTAAGACTTTTATAGCCTGCCCATGACAGAAAAAGGCTGTGTGTACTCTACAAGTACGGTACTTGGGCACAGTTTTGAAGTACTTGTACTTCACTTGATTAATTCCATTTTCAGTGGCACATTTTGTGCTTTTTACTCCATTACATTTATTTAATAACTTCAGTCACCAGTTACTTTGCAAATTCAGATTAACAATACATTATATATACAACAAATAAATGATGATTATTAGATCAGATTTTATTGATCCCTTGAGGAAATTCAGAAGCTTTCAAGCAGTATATAAAGTAATTCAAATAAGCGCTAACTTTTCCATCTGCAAATTAATACGTTTACTAATTGTACATTAAGTGTATTTTGATGCTACTTCTTTTTCTGGTTTTAATTAGGTAAAATTCTGAATGTAAGGCTTTTACTTGTAACAGAGTATTTCTACACTGTGTGTTACTACTTTTAGTACTTCTTCCACTCCTATCTGTTATCTGTTATTTATTACATGGTAAACACAATTCGGTTGGTGTATGAATGTGAATGAATGAAGGAGTTAGTTTCCGTTAGATGGGTTTTGCCATCACTGTGTAAATGTGTGTGAATGTGCGAATGTGGCATGTAGTGTAAAAGTACTTTGAGTGGTTGGAAGACTAGAAAGGCGCTATGTAAGGACAGTCTATTTACCATTTTATTCTCACTTTAAAGGCATAAATTATTTTTTTATTTGTGTTTTGCATATTTCTATGCACTATTGTATAGCTGATTGCATATGTGAATGCATTTAAGATAACTACACAGAAAAAGACAGAGACATGCTATTATGTTGCTCACAGACATAAACAAAAAAAAACAAAAAAAGTTGCTGAGAGGTTAATGCACCGTGGGCTCCATAGCAACAATGGAAGACAGAAGGATCCATATCATTGTCCATACCAACTGAGGCTCTCCTGGGTTTGTTGTTTCAAACAAATCCCTGTTCTTCCTATCACAGTCACAACACTCCCACTGCTGCAGCACTGCAGCCCTGTGTGTGTACATGTGTATGTGTGTGTGTGTGTGTAAGAACATGTGAGCTACCACCAAGCAGACTTTGTTTAGGTGGGTATGGTGTGATTCAGTGTGTGTTTGTGTGTGTGAAATCAAATTCTAGCGATAAAGTGGGAAAGATGCACTTATGACTGTTCGTTTTACAGCAGTTCAGAGTTCAGTTGGATGAAGAGTAAGAAAAAGTAACATTACAGTAATGTTTGTGTTCATTGCATTTGTTTTGATCTAGGACAATATAGATGTAAAATCTTGTTTAATCTCATGTTTTTCATGACCCTTTCAATGTTTGTCATCTCACGGTCAAGCATTTATGAAACATGTATTTCTCTAAATGCTCATCTTCTATAACAGTGCCTCTAAATCTACTAACCAAAGGGTGTTTATAATGTCTCGGCTAATTAGCATCAAACTAAACTAGCATGAACGCTTCAGTTCCAATGCAAATTCCCTTTCCTGGGTCTTGCCCTGGGAGATTGTACTACGTGGCCTGAGTGAGCGAACCAAAGCGAAGCCACATATGTCTTGCATTTGGACATTAAAGCCGACTATTATGAGATTAAATCAGGGACTTGTGATATATTCGGTTCAAATCTCAGCTCCCACCAGCCCCAGTCACGCAGAGGGAACTTTTTAAACTGATATTATGTTCTGCCAAAGCTTCACAATCAACCACAATGAAAAGGAAGAGACTAAAGGTGTTTCGTCTTGAATTATTGCTCAGATAGATTTGGGCCATGGGGAAGATTCAGCTGATTCTGTAAAACCTTTTTTTTTTTTTAAAACTGCAGGTTAAAAGGGTCGTAGGCCTGAGGATAGAGTCTTTTCACTGCTATGCACTCATATAGCACACAAATACACATGCACGTCCTTTTTTTCCTCGAGAAGTTTGCAGGTATTCTCCTTTGAGCACTAGATGTGGCTATCTTTTACTATGTTGTTAGGGTTGTCGGGCAGCAAGGACTTAACTGGAAGTCAAATTATACCGTTTAATTGTTTTTAAAGGAGAAATATGCTGTTGTGTGATGAATTACGATAAAAAGGGGCCCTGAGCAGCGTGGTGATATTGGATATTAATGTTGTTCTTTGCACCTACTCCCTCCGCTGACAAGCCTGGGCCCTGTAAAAAGGCTTTTTTATTATGTGGAGAATATTGTTACATGTACAATAAAATCACAAAGCGGGGACAGAAACCTGCAACATGTTAGTGCACTTAAAAGAAAAAGAGAAGAAATCTAAATGAGCAAGTGTGCCTTTGTATTATTAGCATGTATTGTTGTGTGTCCCATGTCTTATTTATGCACATATCTCAAGTTGCCTTCCCTGTACCAAACCTCCTGGGGCATTTTTCAGCACGTGTGTTTGTGTGTTTGGCAGAGTGGGAGCTCCCCTGTCCCTGTCCTGTCGGCCCGTTGGGTGATGAATGACCCCCAGGTCCAATAGTGACAACTCTGCTCCTAATGACTAACTGGCTGACTGACTGGCCTTAATGGAGGACCTGCAGAACTCTGGCAGTCTCTGCCTGCCTGTCTCTCTCTCGCTCT
>NW_023339762.1:10759759-10759987 GCF_004916995.1 Morone saxatilis | reverse complement strand
GTGGAAATAATTGTGACATGTATCCTTGCATTAAATAGAAGACACACACTATTATGGTGCACATTACACATACTGAAAGGGTGGGAATATATTTTACTCTCCCTGGTGAAAGAAACACATGACAAAAGTTGTTCCTATTTATCACTGACACATGGTATGATTGTATCATATTACTCATACCAAAGCATTGATGCCTCCCCCCCTTCCCTCCCTCCTTTCCTCCCTCCT
>NW_023339762.1:10732232-10759659 GCF_004916995.1 Morone saxatilis | reverse complement strand
CGCCGGGGTAGGGTGACGGGGGAAGGAAGAGGGAGAGGAGAAGGAGAGAGATGGAGAAGGAAAAGGAGAGGCAGAATGGAAGAGAGAGGAAACGAGAGAAAGAAAGAAATAAACTCAGAAAGCAAGAGAAATACTCCCGTTACTCCCTTCAGTCAGCCAACTGGGCTCGGTCCAGTTGCTAGGGGTTCTGGAAAAAGAAGCCATCATCTGCAAACCATCATCCAGTGTCCGCACTTGGACCTGCTTTCAGCACCTGCCACCCATCCCATCAGTGTGACAAACTCAAATAAACATCCAAAATTAATTACACCATTACCACTGAACCCAACAACTATCTTCCTCTTGCTTTTGCTTTTCCTTTAATGAAAGTTTCTAAAAAGAACCAAAAAAACATCCCCAACAGAGCAGCTGTGGGATTTATTTCCACTCTTATACTTTTTTTCCTTCTGTTCCTTCATTTATGTTTAATTGTTACGAGGCACATGTGTGTTCATACGCAAAGCTGTCAAAAGTTTGGGTGCGGTTTACAAGCTAGTTAGTCACGGTGCAGTAAGGGAGGGCAGCGCGGTTGGTCGTTTCATTCTGGGTGTCTCCCAAAGTCTTTTTATACTGTGATGCAGTATACCAACCATCTCATTCTCTTTATTGACAGCTGTCTTTGGGTACCCATATGCTTGAAGATTAACTTGGAATTACTAGTCAACTGCCAGTCTTGCCAGATTTTGACAAGAGTGCCAACATGTTACAGGATGTGAATGTTAAACACTGATACTCAGCACACTGTGATGGAGCTGTTGAAGTATCGCATGTAGTAGGTGAGCATGAAATGCATCAATAATGCAAGTTTCAAAAGAAGCTGAAGGTATTCTGATTTGCCCTCAAGTACCTACACTGCTATTTCAAGAACGCTGATGGCAGGACGTGCAGATGCGGCGGCCAGTAGCTGCTAGAAAAACATCTTTGGTTAAATTTGTCTTTTTGTCTCTATTTTATCTTTATTTATATTTTTCTATGTTTATTGTTATCTACCAATATACCAAAGCAAATTCCTTTGCAGCTATTAGATGAATTGCCATGAAATTGGCACACTGCTTTCTCAAAAAGTCAAGTTTCAACAAGGGGTTCGGCTGATGTAAAAAATTTCAACAGTTTCATATTAAACCCAATACCGAACTGGTAATACAGAATCTTACCACTAGTTTAGACGCACGTGACTCATCTGCTTCAGGGGAACTTAATGAGAGCCTTTGAATGAAAGTGGATTTATGGAGTAAATTTTTTCCACAACATGTTCCTGCTAATGTTTCACAATAAAAACCTAAAGAAATGTAGGGTTCCTGTCTGCTGAAATGTTAGAGGACTTTTAATTTGAAATGGATAAATGCAGTAACTTTCATACGGCCCTAACCCTAATCGGAGCAGTCGAAATGAGGCTTTGCATTACCTTTCAATCTGCTACAATACTGAATGCACTGACAAACTATAGCTGGCTAGCTACCTTCCTAATGAAGGAAACAGATGTGATAAGCATTAATGACGGTTGTCAGGAACCGTTATGTTTGAGTCATATTGAAAAGGGAAAATTATGGTGTCATTGTTCATCTTTCAAGCAATGTATTTAACAGGCAACTTACCATGAAGCCTTGACTCTGCACCACTGTCTGCTCAGCATTGCGTAGCACAGCTACACTAAAGGGTTGGCATCGCTGAGAGCTGCTTATTGTCTCATAATGACAAATGCCTGTTCAGTTGGTTTGCATAAAATCAAACCAGCTTAAACTCCAGCAAAATCTGACACCGACACAGCCCTATTTGAACATGCTAAATGAAGATGGTGCATGCTAAACATTAAAACTGCAAACATCAGAATCTTGGCATTATTAGCATGCTGATGTTAGCGTATAGCTCTACTGTGCCCAAGTACAGTGTTACAGAGCCACTATCTTGGCTCTAGATTGTTAGTTGATAGAATTATTTTATGGTGTATAAAATAATTTGTGATAACCATTACCAACAGGTATGGTTATTAAGTTTTTGTGTCCTTAAAGAAAGTTAAGGAAACCTTGAAAGCAAGGAGTATCTTGAAAGACACACTAAAATATTTGGGGAGCTTTCAGTTTGAGAGTCACTAAACCAGCCTACTGACATAAAGGAGATGCTGGGAAAGTGAGGTTAATGATCTCCACATTTTCCAACCTTATTTTGGCTGACTTAGTTCTCATTGGACTGAAGAAGATTGCATCTGTCTCATCCTTGACTGATAGCAAGAAATTCTCACACAAGAAGGAAAGACAAGAGGAAATGAGCTGCTTCAACTGCCAGTCCCAAAACTACAAGGAGTACAGAATAAAGAAAACTGAGGTCAAGACTTCTGCTGGCAAGAGGAGCAGGGAGGTTGTGCACAACTACTGTGTGTTGACCAAATGCAGATTATACATATAATTTTTAGGCCGATTTGTTGTTTTTAGTCATTGAAAACCAAAACAAAATTTACTCCAAAGTATAGTGAATTATAGGCTGTAGCGTGTCTAGCTTATCATTGTCATCTTCTTCACAGTCTCCTTTCTGTTTGAATGTAGAGTTGTATTTCTATAATTATACTATTTTGTTGGAAAAAAAATACACAAAAAAGTATGCTGTACAGCCTAAATATGGCTAAAGCGGGAACCTTGTGTGTATAGTCTTTGTACAGCTGTGTGGTCGTCTCTATTGTCTCTATATATTGTATTGTATTCTATTGTAAAGTCTTTCCATTCTGGGTGTTTCCATGGTTTTACTGCATTGCAGGTGTGTTTATGGTGCAGCAGGTGCTGCTGGCTGCCATGCTGTGCAGCGAGGGAGGGAGGGTGTCATGGCCAATATACGAGGGAAAGAACCTCTCACACATGGCAACAGGATTGTTGGCCTCTGGAAAATCCATTTAAACACTCACACAGCCTGACACACGCTCACAGCGAGCACTAAGACATGCACATAAGTCACATAAATACACAAACGCACACATGAGGAGAAGACACATGTGGATACAAGGAGACTTTTTTCTTTTCACATGCACACAAAAGACTGCAATTCAAATACAGGCTTGTATCAGAATTGATTATATACATGAAAGAATTGCAAAAGAAAGTCACGTTTCTTAAAAAAAATTAATTGAAGATAGTTCAAAGCATTCTACTTTAGAAAGGATGTAAAAAGTCAGTGCGTTTTGTCCACTGGCTTTAAGTGTGCATA
Organism: Morone saxatilis; assembly: GCF_004916995.1. Lineage (NCBI taxonomy): Eukaryota > Metazoa > Chordata > Actinopteri > Moronidae > Morone > Morone saxatilis. Next base: position 10,756,428 of record NW_023339762.1, on the reverse strand, counting down.
AAAATCAAAATAGCCACTATCATCTGCTTAAATATCGACTAACTTCTTTCTGTGCAGTCTACCATGTCAAACTGCCCATCATTTAATGTGATTAAAGAATGAAACATTTTAAAGATGTATGTTGTAACTACAAATTTAGGCATATATATTTATTTACTAGTACTAGTACTGATATAGTACTATCCATCTGTTGTTGCATCAGACACAATATGCAGAGCTCCTTCCTTTTTCTCCCTATTTCTTTTTCCTCTGTCTCTCTCACTCATTGTCAAGGAGTTTTCTGTCCTCTCTGTAGGGGGCACTGTCCCCCTTCTTCCCCCTCTCCCTTTCTCTGTCTCTTTTCTGTCAATTCATAATTCCTTGCTATCTTATTCTTTCTCTCACCCTATTTTCTACATCTCTCGCCATCTAGGCCTACCATCTAACCCTAACCCTAAACAGCAGAGGTGTTTGTGTCTGCACAACCAGAGGCCTTTTTTTTTACTAGCTACAGCTACAGCAGGTTGCACTAGCAGACAGTGGGATGTATGAGCATGTCTCAGTGACATAAGGGTCATAGGGGTTGCCTGAAAATGGCAACCTTGAACCTTTGCAATCCCTCCCTTCCCATTCACTGACACACACACTTTCTTCTTGGAGTGTGAACCAGTCTAATTTGTTCAAGCGGTATTGTTGACCCGAGGCTTAGCTGTTGTGTCTCCCACTCAAATAAATCCGCTGCTCGTTATCACAGAGCAACAAATATTTACATCTACCCTAAATCTCAGAGAAACATTCTCATGGCCTTCCTTATTGCTAATGTCATCTGCAGCCCTGCTGTGCCAGCACAAGTTAGTTTTCAGTCATGAATCATCGTCCAGTAACAACCAATAAGACTTTTTTTTTTTACTGACTCCCCTTTGTGCCCATGAGGCTTGTGGGTAATTACTGTATTTACGTCCTGGTGGATGGAGCCAGGCTGGCGATCACCTGGGTAGCTACACAGGTATTCTTGTCGTACTGTGTAATTTTCATTATATACCAAGGGCAAGTTAAATATTTGCATTCCACCACAGGACGAGACTCCCTCCCAAAATGCAAACCCTCCCACTGTATAAAACTTTCAGTGGTTCTTCTCCCAGGCCTCTGAGAACTCTTGAGGTGTTTGTGGCCCCCCAACCTGCCATTACACCATTGGGTGATATCATGGTTAGGGTTTATGTGAGAGGACGGAAGCAAAAATGCCTAGGCGGTACATTTGTACATGTACGTGTGAGTTCCCACCATGTGTCAGGTGTAGTTGACAAATCCACACAGCGGAGGGGAAGAGAGTAACTTCCTCCTCAGACTTTGATGTCGAGACTCATTTCCTGTCGTCACAGTACTAGAAAGACCAGGGAAGGGGGGAAAAAGCATGTTCTTTTGAACGGGCTGCCTTTGTTTTGGCTAGAGGCCTTTCTCATTACATGCAGAATAGTGATTGCGCCAGTAGGGATTCTGTGAGCTTCAAACTCATCAAAGTTGGAAAGACTTCCATATTTTAGTACTGTTTTTCCAAGGTTAATTTTACAGATGACTTCTGTGACATGGGAAAATATTACGTTTCAGAACAAATGAGCGCTCATTCCACTCAATCTCTTTTCAGTATCATTTGTCAGACACACAGCTCTGGAGGAGTCAACATCTACATTTATAACTTGTCTGTAACAAATATTGAGGCCGAGAATCTTTAACCCGCCCCAAGGGAACAAACCAGAACATTCTGTTATTGTTTTCGGAGAGGAAATAATCCGTTAACAGTAGGATGCGCTCCACTGGCTGCCTTATTTATTTCTTTTCAGAAGCAATTAGGGTCCGTTAATTAAGCCCATAAAACGCAGGCAGAAGTTGTGCTTCAGGCGCAGCCATGGCACTCAACCTGGCACGTTTCTAGGAAATGAAATGGTGAAGTTTAATCATTCATTGGAAATGGAAAAGGCGACTAAGCAGGGGCGACCTGGTCTTAATCTGTGGGGGAAAATACATTTAAGTTGTGCTTCACCATAAGGGACGGCTGCTTTGGTAACATCATTCATGCAGCAGATTATTCCAAATTGAAATGTGAAATGAAAACATCAAGGCATATGGAGTAGATTTGGTTACTGTTTCCTGAGAGCCTTCATCTGGTCAGTAATACCGTATATGATAAATGACACCACCTTGCAATCGAGACAAAAACACTTTTGGGCATTAGGCGTCTCATAAGTAAATGGAAAATATCCAATAAGGCTGTGTGGGCTTTTGTAGTGCAAAAAGATCACATAACACTCCCAGTCATGTGATTATTGTTTGATAGAGCTTGATGTCCAGCGGATCACGTGACAGATGTTATGGAATTTATGCCCGTCTCTGATGGTGGACTCGTCACTAATGAACGCCGCTGCAGTTGTGACAGCCATCAGCAAAACAAGACTGGAGGGCCTACAGAGCTGCTGCACCACTCTGAAATGTCAGTGTGTGCATGTGTCCATATGTGCATGTGTCAGTGTGTTGTTGTGTATCCCCAACTATACTGCATGCAAACTGCTTTTTCCTGCTGTATTGCTAACATGTGTGTGCACGCATTAATAATGTACTGTACACATGGAAGTATGTTTGAGTATGCACGCCTATGTGTTAAAAGAGGTATTTGTGTGTGTGTGTGTGTGTGTGTGTGTGGAGTCGTCTAGGGATCAGCACACCTGTAGATGGGTGTTCATTACAGCAGGCCTGAGTGATGGCTTGGCCTATGGGAAGCCCTTGTTCATTGTCATCTCCCTTCACTTAATTAGCCCTCACTCACAGGTCAGAGGAGACCACTGAGGCCCCCTTGTGTGTTTGTATGCGCGCACACACACGCATATGTTTAGAATTGAGCTTTGTGCTTGATATGGTGCCAGGGGATACACAATTGTGTTCACACACACACAAATGCTCAGACACACACTGTATCTACACATCCTAACCTTATCACCAAACCACCTGTGCATAATTTTAAGAGACATTAACTGGCACAGGCTGGCCCTTGTTTCGTTGATACGTTGAAATTACACCTCAGTAGTTGTTCAGAAACAGCAGCATGGAACCAAATGTCTCTCTGTTTCCATCTCTATCGTGGACTTTCACTCCAGGAGATTAGAAGTTGACCCATTACTGGAAATGCTGTAAGCAGGCCTCATTGTTGTGAAATAACACTGAGCTCCGCTGCAAAAAATGCATATGCTGGATATATACAGTGCTATACAGGAAGAGCAACCCTTTTTTTATCACTGACAATTGTATGCTTTCCCTTTAGCTGAAACTTTAGATCATGCATTCTTCTGTATTAGTAGTTAATGTACTAGTGTAGAGATAGATTCACATACAGATAAAATCAATTCTGATTCAGACTAAAACAAAAAAAAAAAGTCTTGGTTGGATATTTTTTGTAGTGTAGATTGTGCAGGTCGTCTGTGGCGTGTGTGCTGGAGTTAAGCTGCTTATTAAATGACATCGCTATACCCCACCTTGGGCCCAGACCCACTTGGCCTCCAGCGAGGAGAGAAAAAAAGAGCATGAATGTGAAATAGGAGTAGTGGAGGAGAAAAGAGAGGGAAGATATAACAGTATTCTTTAGAAGGAGAAGACGTCAAGAACAAAAAAAAACTAAATGAGTGTGAAACTTAGTGTGGTTGAGGGTGTGTACTATGTATTTTCAGAATGAGTGTGTAACGTCACTTAAAGTAAAACATGATCGCGCTCATTCACCCCTGCTGAAATAGGACGGGTAAAACATCTTCTCTGAAATAGTTTAGAAATATCCCAACTGCAATTCAAAAAGTACCACACTTCTGAAACTGCAGTATGAATGCAACAGAGTTAAACAGGAACAAGCGCAGATGAAATTGACTGAATTAATAACCAATTAGAACAATAACGGTACCAAAAATTCTGCAAGGAAAGAATGATCTTTTTTAATATATATAAATATCTTCTTTACAGCAATAGTTTATAAAAATACAGTCGGTTTCATCGTATTAACAGTTTGTGTATTAATTCCATATGGTCTTCCTCAGGTTTTGTAAAAGTCATTTGATTTTATCATGCAGACTTTTGTTTCACCAGCAGCAGGAGAAAACACTCATTTCAGGGTGGGGGTAGTGGGTACTCCCAGCTAATAACATTTCATTTGGTGGAGTCAGTAGTATTTCTGCTCTTTGCTCCCTAACTTACACCCATCCACTCCCTCCAATATCGCTCACATGTGTTCTGGCATTGCTCAGGGGGAGGTAGAAGACGGGGAGGAGGAAAAGGAGAAGGAGAAGAAGGAGGAGGAGAGGGTGTGTGTGTGTGTGTGTGTGTGTAGTGTGTGTGTGTGTGTCGGGTGGGTGGACTCCTTTTACTCTTCTTCCCTTCCCTCTTTCGGACCTGTCGGACAGGGAGTAATGTGGAAATGTGGCTGGCTGGCGTCGGCTTGATTAAGTCTGCGCACGTGTCTCTGCAGAGAGGAGACCCCAGGCTTAATCACCCCTAGCCCTGACACTCTCCTCCTTCTCTGCTGTCTCTCGCTCTTTTTCTCTCCATATCTCTTTTTCTCTTTCTTTCTCTCTGTCCTCCCTCTCCTCTGCCGCCGCTCCTTCTCACTCCTCCCACTCTGAGGCTAAAGGCAGGGTTTTTTTTTCCCTCTCTGCCCTTTTTTTTGTGTGCTGATTTTTGTTTTTCAGCGCTTTTTTTCCCTGCTCTCCTTGCTCCCTGTGTGTAACTGACTTTTCTTTTGTTTGTGAAGCCCTTCTTTTACTCTCTTTATCTTGCACTCTTTCTCCCACTGCCCTGTCTCTCGCCCTTTTCTTGCACCACTCCCCCCTCACCCCTTTCTTTCTCTAGCTGTTACGTGTGTGTGTTCAAGGCCTTCTTTTTGTCAGAATGTGTATCCTTATCTGTGAGAGGAGCGTTGAATACATATGTGAGGTTTTGTGTGTTTGTGTATATGTGAGGCTGTGCTTCCCATAGTGCAGCGGTGTTGCACCATGCAGGGGTGGACAAGAACATCTCTTGACAGGTCCAGGCTACCTCACCTCCTGCAATGGAGAGGATTTCATGTATGAAATGTCCTCCCTCCTGGACTGGCTTCAGGCCAACTGTAGCACACACAACCCTCTACTTTAAGATCCCACACACCCACACACATGCTGGGTCTTCTATTAATTTGTTACATTTACCTATGAACATGATTAGTGTCAGATGGATTAAGTTAAAGTGGAATAATAACACAGCAGGCTTAGGTTGAGGCAAGGTCCAATTTATGTTTTAAATTATCAGAATAGAATGACCTTTTATCTTTTGGGAAACATTGAATATATTATATTTCAATACATTTATACAAATCGTTAAGTTGTGAAAGAGCTGAATAGTTTTTTTTCTCTCATTGTGCACATTTCAAATAAATGTTCCTCAAACTATCAGCATGGATGGCCCCTGGATACTTTAATGAGTGATGTTATGATTGTCCTTATTTCTAATATTATATATTATATTATTTTCTAATATCTAATATTTCAAAAAAGTAATTTTTCAGAAATCTTTTTTTTTTTCTGACACTTTGCTGTGGAAAACGGCTGTAAATGCTGCAGAACCACTGGCCTCTCTGGCCTTTGGTGTGGTGAAGATGCCAGCATATTGCCAAATCAGAGCTGTAGTAAATTTTAAATACTTTGTTGTAAGCTGACTTCATCCAAAATCATAGGCAAGACACAACCCCAAGCTTCAGCAGGCCATAGTGGTGCATACACAAAATGCTCCTTTCTACTTAACATTTTCTCTTAAGTTTTTTTTTCTGTTTCTGATTCTTGTAACATACTTTTCACCCAAAGAAAAAAATATGTATTTTCAACACAGTCCTTTTACTGTTACTGTTACTGTACAGATGTTTCAGTGGCTGCCTGGCATTACCCCTCCCATTTCACTAATCTATAGGTGTGGGCACACACACATACTTGCACAATATAAACTGTAGATGGTTATTGTACTGTCGTACTGTCGTACACAGCAGGCTCTCCAAAAGCAACATGCCCAGTCGTCATTTTACTCACACACTCAGAGATAGACATGGCTCTGTGCATTTTGCCAAGAGGGCGTTTGCCATGCTTATACACACACTTCACTGTCAGCACACACATGCAACCATTCACATTCCCCCACCTCTAGCAGTGCTACCTACGTCTGCAGTGAGTCAGCAGGCCTAATGTGGCAACAGCAGCAGGAGCAGATGCAGGGCTTTTGCTCCATCCATCACATGCTGTCGTTATCCCAGTGTGCTAAATGATTCTATTAGCGTGTCACGCTGGCCCCTTAAAGCTCCCACTGTTCCCACCTCCACAATGTGGTTCCAGCAATCCAACCCATGCGTTGATAATTTGCCCTGAAAAATTGGGGGACAAGCCAGGGACAAGCATCCAATTATTGCTTTGCACCCTGTTCCCAGCGCCTCATTTCAGATAACCGCTCTCATAACCGAGCTTTTTGAAAACAAGATGAATCCCGCACATCATCATCCTCTGCTCCTTCTTCATTTTCTTATTTCCTCATCTTTTGTGGTCTGTTTGATGTCAACATTGTTGACACAGTCGCTCAGTGTTGTATCACGCCGATTTAGGTGAAGCATGTTGACAGATATCAGCTGATCTCAAGTTAGTTTAGTATTATGACAAATAAATGCCTCTGAACTTCAGCCTGTCATCTAATGCTCTGGGCCCTGAGCCAGCATGTCTGTTTGTCTGTCAGTGTGGAGTAGCGTTGGAAATCATTTTTCATCATATTCATTTCCCTAGCTTGCAGACTGTGTTGTGTTATTAGGTCAATGTTGTTATATCATACTAGTATTACATCAGTTACTACAAATTGTGGATGTCTTTGCATGATTCTCTGTATCTTACTCACATTTGTGTGCTAACATCTGGCCCTAAGCTAAGAATCTATTAACTGTCCCAGAGTTTAAATCATTTCTTAAATCTGTTGTTTGACATTACTTTAAGTTATCATTCCAATACAACCTATTCTTCAGCGTCTTATTTGGAGTTCTTCTGGGCTTATAAATTGGACACTCAGTTCAATGTGTTCCATTTTGAAAGTTGGCAGGCGTTCCTTTTTTTCATCGTTGTCCCAAATGTCCTAGCTATTGTTTGTTCTCCCACTCAAATTAGATTTCATGTTTTGTGGAGCACAATCTCAAGATTAGCAGATCTGGCTGCTCAGTGGTGTAGAACTTGGAAACATAACACAAATATCACTCAAATTGATTGTAGGCCATGCTAGAACTATATTCAAACAACACTGAAACATGTTGAAGCAATGCCAAAATGGTGTTGTTAAAAAATATAGAATCTAATGTAAGTGATATGTTTTAACTTTATGTTGAGAGTGGTGACATTCCATTACCCGTTTACATCATATTCACACAACACTGAAAACAGTTTAAATGAAACATATGGACTAAAAATTGTAAAATGACATTGCCAGATTTTAATGTAAGATAACATTTTGATATATATTCTGCCCCGGGGCTTCAAACGGTATTCAAATATTGTTGATATTTAAATAACACACAAAGCAGCACTGATGCAAAAAAAGTGTTGAACCAAAAGCCTATCATTTTTAGAGGAGCTTAAGAGCAATGATACAGGCCCATAATTCCCCTTGACACAGTCCCCTCTCACATCTCATCTCACCAGAGAACCAGGGTCAATTTGACCAATCATAGACCCTGCTCCACCCACCGAGCCTCTGATCATCTTTCACCTCCTCCTGGGCCCGTGAACTCTCAGTGTACAGTCATCTGATCCCACTATAGCAGCAAGCAAGAAGCAGTTCCTGACCTGGACTAGTTACACAGTCAGAGAGCTGGGATCGTAGCCTGTAGCTAGCCTTTTTAAATGTAACAGTGTTCCTTATTTTGTTTACTTGTTCTCTATGTGCATAATAAAGAACTGATACGGACATACATTTGGTTCAGTCATACGACACCGCACTGTGCCTTGGCTTATGCCACCAAAACTTAAAATGTAACCTTGACTGTTTGACTGTATAAGGTTAATGTAACTATTCAGAGAGAAGAAAAATAAGATAAAACAGAAACAGAAAAAAACAAAAGCACAGTTTTAAGAATTAAACTATGAAAATATTTGGATTATAGCAAAGGAAAAAAAGTGTCTGAAGTGCCTTTAAATTGCTGATTGACCCAAAGAAATGACAAATTTACACATTTGGACAGACAAGAATATACTGAAAATATGAGTTATGTGCTGTATTAAAACATAGAAGGATGATTCCTGTCTCTTTGTCCGTGTAGTTCCCTATTCCCAGTTCCCTGTCCAAATGTAGGAAAATCAGGTGGTAATGGACTGAGCAGTTTAGTGTAAGTACAAACTCAAACCATTCCAGACAAGTCCAAGTTGAATCTTATATCCTCTGCAGGGAAGGAATTACAAGTCAATTGGAAGTCTGTTAGACCTCTAAATGCTGACCATTGAATCTGGAAGTTTTTAACTAATCAGTCCCCCTCCTGTGTTTTGCTTTTTGTTCCTTTACTGTGATGTTTGACCTTCACTGTGCAGAATGATGTAGGAGCCGGGTTAAACATGAGAGGGCTGTTTTCATGTTGTGTATGTGCAAGATGACTTTGTGACGTCACAGATGCTTTGGAAGCCAGTCGTGCTGAAATATGCAACTTAACACAAGTTTGATGATGATGATAGACATACAGTACATTGAGAATGGAGTTTTCACTAAAGTAAGGAACTAATTAATGAACTAGGTAATTGAACTGTTTTGTGGAAAAGAGACACAAAGACACAAATTATTATTCAAAGTATATTTATATGTCTTAAAGAGTGTCTGGACAAGGCCCTGAAAATATCAGCATGCCTGCTGTTTTCTTGTTTATTTTATATTTTAACAGGTCAAAATCTAAGACATGTATTACTTTTAACTCTGTAAGCCCTGTAATAGAGACTCTGCTCTGCTACCTTCCGGTCACATGATTGGATAAACTGAAGAGCACCACGATCCGGAAAAGACTCAGCAAACAGTGGAAAAACTCGGAAATTATAATAACTTAATATCTATACTGTATCCGCACAAGTGGAGAGTTGTAAAGTAGCAGCGCCAGTGATATGAACCCATTCACCCTTTCTCATCTTCACTGTCTGTCTGCCTGCTGGCCTGTCTCTCTGCTTGTGTGTTTGAACTGCAGCTGGTGTAATTACTGTCCAGGCAGGGACGGACCTGCAGACAGAGGCAATGTGTTAATTGTACCGTGGACCAGCAACAGAAGCTATTAAAGCAAGGGTGCAAAGACATTCTCAGCGTCGTCTGCTGCCATAAATCCCTCCTCTGCACTACGACTCACTACTGTTACCACTCCCTCCACCACTTCATCTCTCTCTCTGTCTCTCTCATTCTTTCTTCACTCTCTTTATTATTTGATATAAGAATATATGTATGGGAAGAAATGAGGGGGAGTTACAGAGGAATGTATTTACTGTTCATCTTATTATTTTGTTTGTCTGTTTTTATTAACTTGCCTCTTATCTTTTATCACTGTGCAAACAAATGAAAACCAAACTAAACCAGAGATAAACAGAGACTGCTGGGGTTGTTCATTAGCTGACCTGTGTGCACTAATTTCCTCTCTACATTTTGAGAGAAGCTTGCAGCGTTGTGTTTGGCCAGACCTCTCAGCTGTATCCCTCTCCTCCCCTGACAAAGGGAAAAATAAGTGATCCCATAGTGATATAGTTCTAGTTTTCCTCCATTTTCATGCTTTTATCTGTGAGCCTGTGTGTGTAGTAGCCACTACCAGGCTTGGACAGGTGCCCCCATAAGCTTCAGGATTGCAATAAAGAAGTACTGTACTGTACTGAACTGACTTCTTTTCACTGGACTGATTGAAGGATTTCATTAATGGTTTTACTTACTAAAGACACTTAATACACAGAGATAGAAGTGTTCAATGAGTTCAATTGGATATTGATTAAGAGGATAAAAAATGCTGCCTCTCCACTTCTTCCTTCTGCTCCCTCTCTCATACACAAACAGACGTACAGCAATCACCATTGACCGTTAGGGAGGCCAACCAGGCCTCCCATAACAGAAAGCAAGAACAAAAAGGCTGACCACTGTAGAAAGGCCTAATTAAACAGCAGTCTTTAATGTCAGTCAGCCCCCCACTGTAGCCCCAACCACACATGAATGAAAGAATAATGCTCTTTTGAAAAGAGGCATGGTTTTATGATCTAAACCGATTGGCTTATGAAAGGGAAGCCCCTTAGCTAAGAAGGCCAACAGGTCACCCTCCATCTCTTCCTTTCTCTCCCTCTCTTTCTCTCTTGTCTTCTTCTCTGTCCTCCTGCTGGGTCCATAGCCAGGGTTAAGCCAGGCTGAACGTAGGCAGGTCTTAGACCGCCACCTCCAGCGGGCCCTTGCTCCCCCAACTGGTTGTGGTGGTGCTAATTGTCCCTAGACACACATGCACACACACAAACACAGATGAACAGCCTTGTGTGTTGGCATGACCAACGACTGGGCTCATGTGCTTGGATTATCAGAGTGCTATGAAAGAGAAACAGTGAATTTAATCCAGAGATGGTGGCTGTAGACTGACTAAGAGCTGAGAGGAGGGGCCAGGCTTGGGTGCTCAGGGGCCTCAGTGCCAGGGGTTATCCTGGAAAATGATTGGGGAAAAAAATTCAAGGGTCCAGTGTGCAACCCCCCCAACCTCACCTCACCACTACACACCCCCAAAAACCTCGAGGGGACCCCCCGACTGGTAGCAATAAATAGATTCTTTCTCTAACATGCCTAATCCTGCTAAACAGCAACAAATCCTATTAGGCCATGAATTATAAATCCTTCTTCAGCACCTCACCCCGTCGTCCCCCACTGGAGAAACCCAGTCGCCCTCCTGTCTTCATGAAATGCACACGCATAGCCACACACATACAAACACACTAGACCTCAAGAATGTTGGTCTAAACAGGGAGGAATTGTAAGTGTTGGACGTCAGTGCATTGGTTGCATGTATGTGTATATATATATATATATATATATATATATGCCTGCTTGCTTTCATTTATACTAGATTCTGGTGCCTGTGGATTTGTGCGTGTGGCCCCTTGCAAGGCTTACTACTACCCACATGTGATTCTGGGCCGAGTAAGTCAGCCAAGCTTTTATACAGAACTCTTCACACACCAAAGTCAGAAGTCAAAAATAATTGTAAAAGTAAAAATGAGGGCAACAGAGAAACACCAAACTACCGTGTCAACAAAATATAACCCACACGGAGATAAAAAAAACAACAGTGGAGGGTGATTTGCACGTTAGTTTATGCCCATGGCACTCACTGGACCTATTATAAAGAAATAACATCAGGTACAGTAGCTGGAAAAGGTCGATCCAGGGAGAGAATGTGCTAATGTTGCTGCTTTTCTGGAGAGCTGTGTCGATGCTAGGAAATAGGACAGTGACGTATAGCTAGTTTATGTGTATCAGCCATTGATAATGTACATCAGAGGGCAGTCTTAGAGGGAAAACAGTGGCTGTCAATGTGTCATACACTGCTTGTAAGACAGGGTTTATAACCATGCTAACAGCTCTTTGAGGTTATGTCCATTGTAAAGTAAACCACACTTTTAGAAAGATAAACCCAAGTATAAGGAAAAGCGAAGATTTGACCTAATGATGCAAGATGAAAGTTGTTGAGACATTTCAGTCTGGACTAAACAGTGATTGACTGAGCGACCATATGACTGACATTGCCATAGAGCACTGGTTCTAAAACTATGGAAGGTGTACCCCTGGTGGTACGTGAGCTGACTCTGGTGGTGCGCAGAGGAGTCTGAAATATTTTTTTAAATGAAAAAAAAATAACAACAACACATAACACTATACAATATTTATGAGATCAATGAAATATGATTTAAAATACGTTTTCCTGTAATATTTTGTTTCAGTATTATTCTGTTACATGGTCACATTCATGCACGTAGCACATGCATACATGGCAAGATAATAAGCGGATGTAAAATGAATGGTTCAAAAACACTGCAATTGTGGCTCTAAATGGGAACTATTAGGAAGAGAATTGTGGACCACTTTTCCACCAAATTAGCTCTGGTTCTTGAACCAGTTCCACTCAGGATTCAACAACAGTCAACAATAAATTATCTTATTAGAAATAAACATGAACTGTCCATAGTTGAATAGGGTCATACACTACTGTATTTAAACATCAATCATAATGCTGGTATTAATATTTTCTAAAGTAATATGTTGTAGAAAAAGTTTGAGAAACAATCCCATAGAGAAAAAAAAGTTCACTTTAGTAGACACAAAATACACTTAAAAACAGATTTCTGAAGAAAAATGCTCTCTGAAAAATAAATGTTTATCCTTATTTACCCACTAACATGCATTACTGACACACCTTAGGCTAAATACTAGACTAGAAGAAGGTCTGGCACCAAAGGGAGTCATTAACCCCAAATCTATCCGACTCTCTAATTAGACTCACTTTGAAGTGTAGTTACAGCTACGTCCTCCTCTTGAGGCTACACCTTAGGCCTGGAACATCTCTCAGAATCTGAATTAGTATGGTCACATAGGATGAAGCCATTGTCCCAAACTCTTTTAACTGCTACCAGGTTGTCCATGGCACCAGCTGCATATCTTAAGAGGAGCGACTGTAGAATTCCTATATCAAGCTAATATTTAAAGTATATTGTAATATACAGAAAAAAATATAGATTTTATGTGAGAACGCATGGAAATATACCTGAATTTAGATTCTTTGTCTATATTTAACAGATTACAATCTTCGCTCCTTGGTGTTCTGATATCCGAGTAAAAAGCTTTTTTTCCCACGCCTGTAGTTTTTCATTTTCTCGGCTGTCTAACTGTCTAACTCCTCGCCCAAATCTTTAGTTAATTTGGCAGTCAGAGTCGTGTCAGGAAGAGTTCACCAGTCATTAGTCTACTTGTTAGAAGTGCGCTCCTCTCCAATCTTCTCTCCGTGTGGTGGGAAAGAGCTGTGTCTGTCTCTGTTCTCCTCAAATAATGACAGGTTGTGAGACTTGGCGTCATTAACATTAAACATGGGTGGGACTTTTCTGAGGTCACCAGCCTGTCGACCATCTCTCTTTTAGTTAGTTATTTTCATTGGTGAAATTCTTTCGCCAGCTTAAAGACGGTAGAGTTTCATTCACACGTACCTTTAGGGGTATATGGTGACAGTGTGAGATCAGATTATATAGGGATATTTTGCACAAGCAACATAGTGTTTAAAGTGATTGAAATCCCAAGTATGTATCACCACATCATCATTGGCTAATTGACCAAGGTTTTGTTTTCTTTCAGCAGTTTGTTAAAGTCAAGCTCCACTGTGTGTGAGAGAGATTAAAAAAGAGATAAAAATTTATCTGCATTTGCTTTATACATTCCTGCATGTGTATACACAAAAGAGCCCTTCCGTCACACTATACAGTAGTTTCACAGCGTGGTTGTGATAGAAATGCAGGAGGTTAGCAAACCTATAGTGTCTCAGGCCTCTCTCTCTGTGCCACACACATCAAACATGGCTTGTTCTCTCTATTCTCTATTTGTCATCAGCTCTTAATGGGCATGGTGCTTTGATGTGGCTTGGTTTCTGCTTTTGTCTCCAGCATGTCTTGATCAGTGTCTATTGATCTGGTGGGGACATGAAAACAGCTGGAGCAGACACATGTATGGAAGACCGAAAACTGCCAAAATGAAAAATAACACAGAAATAAATACATACAGAACTTAATAATTTAAAAAATAAATTAATAAATTAAATGGACAATTTAATGGGAAAGTAAATAAATAGGGAAATTGATGCAAAAGTAAACAAATACAAAAGCAAAATTAAAACAGAAATAAAAATGTATGTCACATAAATTCAATAAAAAAAAAAATCTGAATGTGTCAAGTTTGAGAAAAAAAGAAAGTCAGATAGACACACAGTAATAACAAGCACCATAACTATCTTATTCAGTTGACTAACAACAGATAACATATGTAAATGAGAACAAATAAATTGTGAGTTGCTTTATGGAAGTTCAAAAAAGACGACATTTAGCTTTTGTTTTTGTTGAAACGGACATCTTTACGAAATCAAGCTGAAAACAGTGGTGTGGAGACTGCGTAAACATTCTTCTTCTTGCATGCACATCCCTCTCAGAGCTGTTTTAATTTCCCACTAGACAAAATCTTATAGGAGAATCCGCATGGGAGCATTTCTTGCATTGAAGCCCATTCATTTAAAAGCCTCACTGAATGGAGAAACTTGGCTGTTTTCGAAATAGTGTCTTAGAAATGCATCCTTATAATTCTTACCACGGCACCCTCTGGCATGCCGTCACTTTTAGATCAAACATTCCTGAAAGAATGTAGTCATCTTATCCTTCCAAGATATGATAAAAGGATGTCTGTTTTTGAGGAGAACAGAAGAAGAGCCCATCTCTTTGATGGACCAAAGCACCAGTCATAAAGCTTATCTCACGCACACACACACACACACACAGATGCACACACACACACTGGCCAGCAGTCTTGCTGGGCCCTGACCGTAGCACATTGATGTCTAAGGCTGCTTTCTCCTGACAGACTCCGAGGTTATTGCAGCACACCATGGAAGCACAGGATATTTGACGGTCCCCTGCCAAAGAAAGAGCCAAGGGGGTGGGGGGATGAGGGAGAGTTGCCATTGACAACTCTGAGATCTCCAAAGTGACCATCTGAAAATGAAAAAAGAGAAAACTTATTAAGAGAGAAAGGTCCAGGGGAGGCCATGGGGCTAAATCTGTCACAGCTTTTCAAGAGAGGGACAAGGCCAGTTCATGACTCCACCAATTACAGCTTGTACATGACTTCTACGGTTGACCTAATGAAGAATAGAGAGGCTGTTGAGAAGAGCTAAGAGTTAGGGTTTAATCCATAAAAAAAAAACCACACAACCAGCCTTCCCAATAGAGAATGAATCATACAGCGCAGGACAATGGAAAATATATTGAAGTCGTCGTGGGTGAGATCTGAGCTTTGCTTACTCAAGAGGAATCCCCAGGATACACTGTGTGTCAAATCTTCTGCACAGATGAAAAATAAACACAAAAGGGGGGGGGGGGGCAGAAGGAGATGAGTAGGAAGCAGAGTCAGAGCCAGCAAGTGTTTGAAGGGCAGCATCAGCAGAGAGATGTTGGAATTACATTCCTTCAGTTTCTGTGTGCCAAATGTTTAATGGAGTGGAGGGGGGGAGGGGGAGATTGGTGTTGGACAAAAACCCTCGGTGTTATTCTTTTATTACACTTAACCAATGAACATGTGTCCGCATTTGTGTCAAACGCAGGAAGCGGGAGGAGGGCAACAAGGGAGCAGGGTACAGTTGTACGACGATCAAAACCGCACATGTTTTTTGTTTCCTACATGTGTTTTCTTTCCCAATTATGCTCAAACCTTTGAGTCACAGAAAAAAGGCGGGAAAAAAAACACATCCTTGTACCCTCTGACGATGGAGAGCAAGGAGGTGGGGGGTGCACTTTTTTTTTTTTTTCAAAAATAGGGCCCCATGCTCTTTATGTTTGGTATTGTTTGTGTGCATTTCCTCCTATAGCTTGGGCAGTCCTCACATGGAGGGCAGGAAAAAGACAGCAGCCCGACAGCCTTTGATGTTCATGTTTTATGGTCCCATGTCAATGCATTGTCTGTTTTGTCCTTTTGTTGTCCCTCTGCCTAATTAAGACCTCAGAGCAACTTGTTGACTGCACAGAGACCCCTGTTTGGGGAGGGGGAGGGTGGTGTGTGCGTTTTTGTGTGTCGAGGGTGTATGCTTGTGTGTGCATTTGGGTGTGTCTGCTTTGATAGGGACGTAGTTGGAGAGAAATGTTCAAAACAGTGTACAGACACACACATTACCCCCTACATACAAAAGCATAGACTCTGACATAAGAATAGTCATTAATTTTTTGTTAGATGGCTGTCTGATGCATTGTCATTACATACAGTACATAAGTAGTGTACAGACCGGTGTTTAGAAGTGGGAATTCAATCCCAACCATTATAATTTTCTCTTACTTGCACATTTGGAGTTGCACCTGATTGTTTTCCATTCCCTCATTTGTTTCTGCCATCTTCCTTTGAATCTCTCCAGCAAGAATCTGGTGACGTCAGTTTGCTGTTAATCCACCTTCTCAGCAGATACACTGCTGGCACACACGCACACACACACACACACACACACCGTCCCACAGCTTACCAGCTTAACTTTAATGTCTCTGATACCGACAGATGGCTGAAAGGTCACCTGTCTCTGAGACACACTTTACATGAAATAGAAGCAAGTCCCGCTCACCCAGCACACCTGAGCTGTTTTTATTATTTTCATTTGAAGAAATGCTTTTAAAGGTCCAGTGTGTAACATTTAGGAGGATCTACTGACAAAAATGGAATATTATATTTATAGTTATGTTTTAATTAATCACCTGAAAAGTGTTCGCCGTGATCAACCACCATGTTTCTACAGTAGGCCAGAACGGACAAATCAGGCTTTTCACATTTGAGTTTTGTGGCCAACGTAGTTTCTCCTACACATTTCCCAGCCCGTTCTCATTCCCAAGTTGTCAAATACAGACGCGAGTGGTGTTCAGTTAGTTGCAATCTGCAACTTCACGACTATATGCCACAACGTCCTACACATTGGTCCCTAAAGTAATTCAGAAAACTGCATCCTTTGCGCTTTATCTCTCTTTGTGTAAGAATCAAGTCTGTAAAGTGCACCAATAAGCAGAAGGGTCCTTTAACTAAGACATTGACACTCTTACATAGTGGACTAGTGCCTAGCAGTATTAAAGGGAGGGCTGATGTATTTGACCACAACCCCTCTTAGCACTGATTCATGCACCTCTGACCTTCTCAACTTTCCACACACTTGGAAAGCCGTCTTCCTAACCACATTGGGTTGGACTTATTTACATTTTTGCATTTGAGGCTTTAAACTTTTTCAATAGAGATGTTCGAAATAATTAATTACATAAAAAAAATATGTCAGCATTCATAATTCATTTCTGCAGTAAAACCTAATGATAAACTGTGCGGTATCAATGGAAATAAAGGGGCAGCGTGTGTTTTTATGCTCCTTGTACACCCCTCAAGTCAGAGCTTCTCAACTTTGGGGTGGTAACAAAAAGTGGGGCCATTTGACATGCAGATAGGATTACAAAGCATTTCTAAAAATCATACATTGGTATGTAATAAATACTTATATGATAAATATTTAAGTATAGCATCATTAGTATATAGCTTCCTCCACACCCTTGACAATATAATACAACACTATGTCTTTCTCAAGTTCACATGATGATTTGACAACTCTTTAACTGCTGGGGTCTGCATGGGGGGGATGTGTCCACATGTGCATGCACACACAGTATTTGTGTGTTTTCAATCATTTGGACCACTGAAATCCAGTCACTCAACAAATTTTCAGTCTGTGTTTTCTCCTCCATTTTCACCCATAGCACGCATCATCCAAACATGCAGCTGTCACACATGGAATATCCAAGGACATGTTTCAGCTTTTTCGGACAAATGAATCACATAAGCACCAGTGCCTCCTTGAAATAACAAACACAAGTGCATGCCATACAGTCACTATGGTATGCATGTATGAGGTTGTGTGTGTGTTGTTTGCATCCAGTGGTTTCTGTTTCAGTGTTAGCTCCATACCAGTGGGTTTTCCCTTGTGTTGACACAGATGTGCTGCTTTGAGCTCAGGGACGTGTCTTTTGGGACTCCTCCTAATGCAAACTGAGTCTGGTTTTCTTCTTACACTTGCACCATGTTGTGGATTCATAGTTGTGGCTGATAAGGCAAGCACTGATCACATCATGGGTTAATCTGTGCTGACACATACAGCCATAGGTGTATTTTTGTGTACGTCAATGCATACTCATCAGCGTGTGTGTTCTTCTGTCAAGGCCAAATGTGTTTTGCTGTGGCATGGTACACACATTGTTGATCCTTGAAGGCAGCAAGAGCCAATCACACTGCACCCTTTCTTCTGTTTTTTTTCTTCTCCAAAACAAGCCACTTCACATTTTACAGCAAGGAAACATCTGTAGACTTCTCCATAATTCTTTCTCTTAGACTAAATCAGTCTCCCTTTTTGTCACAGGTTGTCCCATGCCCAGAGATCAGCTGTAAAAGTCCTCCGCAGAATGCAGTACTTTGTGGCCAGGAAGAAATTTCAGGTAAGCAAAAAGGAAATCCAAAGAAGGAGAGAAATTTTACAGAGTTAAGGAGAGCAAAGAAGGGGGAGATACAGAGATAAAAAAGAGAGACAGATTGAGAGAGAGAGTGAGAGAAGCGTGTTGTGTGTGCAGTTATACAGGATGAGGACAGGGAGCCCCAAGGGCATTTATCAGCTGCTGCTCTGCACATGCGCATGTGTATGTGTCTGTACGTGTGTGTTTGTGTGTAAATGCCTGAAACCTGCACCTGCATGTCTTCTTTGTGCTCACTTCAGTCCAGGCGTAGTATCATGGGAAATCTACTAACCTGTCTCTGGGGCTACAGTAGGAATTCACTTACTGTACTGCACTCATAAAAAAACACACACTTGCATGAATACGCTTACACAAACACACACACACACACACACACACACACACACACAACAGGAAATGGCCTCACGTAGCACTAAAGTCAGCAGAATTATGTTAGAAAAATTTTGTGCAATAAATATTTCAGGAAAAAAAACAACATAATCATGTTTGAAATACTTTGGCCATCATTTTCATGCTACATGTTATTGTAGAATGGTTCCTATATTCTTACCATTTCCAAGTGTTGTACATGTTTTCAATTATAGCCTAAGTGATCTCAGCTGCAGAGGCTATACTCTGCATATACCAAGGATACCCCAAAGAGTTCACTGGGTTGTTTCTGATGCTGCTTGTATCCACGTCACACTAAACAAAGCTGTGAAAGGACCTTAACATGCTTGCTTTCTACATGACCATGCACTTGTCACACATACACACACACACACACACACACACACACACACACACAATAAGTTAACAATGAACCCTTTGCACCCAAGGGGGTTGGGGATGTTTTCGGGGACCAAGCCATAGCGGCTATGGTTGACAATGGCTTTTGTGTCCCTCTGGGTGTGTGTGTGTGTTTTTGTGTGCATTGATCTACAGCAAGCGCGGAAGCCCTATGACGTGCGAGACGTGATCGAGCAGTATTCCCAGGGTCACCTCAACATGATGGTCCGCATCAAGGAGCTTCAGAGAAGGTGACATCTTTGACCTTGTTTCTTGCTCTTTTTTGGGACTTTCTGTCTCTAAATTTACATCAGTTGATTTTTCACATTCTTGGAACCATTATGTTGGATACCACCTCATAGTCACAACAAGAAGAAAGAAAAGAAAACATATAATCTCATTTTAGAACAAGGTCAACTAAAATCTCACCCCATATTGTCTTATACCATTTTTTCTATTGGCACAGTATGGCACACTTTAGCTGTGAAGTGCCAAATTATACAATGAACATTTGTGTTTCCCTGCAACTGAACTGTACTGAACTGAACTGGGTCATGAAGACAACAGAAAGAGAGATGCCTCCATTATAAATTTCCATATTCAGCTTTCACTAAACTCCTAACAGTTTCTGTCAGTTGGATCGTTCTCCTGCAGTACAGTTTGTTACTGTTCTTACTGTTCATCTGACAGATAGGAGCCTCACTGGCCTCTGATTTGTTACACCTTGTTATGCTTTGTTGAGCTGTAATGAAGTCCAGTCCTCACTAAAGTAAAACCTTTTGTCCTCTTCCTGCAAATTTTCTGCCTTTTTTTTCTCTCTCTCCCAACATCACAGCGGTCGGTTAGGTAATAAATTGGGTCATGTAAGTGCGTCATCTGGACCTTGTAACACCTTTTGCAGTAATTCAGCTGAGTCATGGTAACGCACCGTGAAATTTTGAAACCAGCGGGGCATCATAATGTATCAGTAAATCAAGAAAATACTCTTTAAATATTTCATTTATTATTATTACTATTTGCTATCCTAAGAAGACTAATACCAAAACGTAGCTTTCAACAGAAAATCCAAAGAAAAAGACATGACAGCACTGGCCACATCTGACTCAATAATGCAAGGACTGCTTCGTATCAGATGGGTCACTGACTAAAGTATAAGATCATTAAAGACATGTGATTGCTTGTGATAAAACTGCCCTTAACTTGAAGTTTTGAAAAGAAGAGCGTATTGAACTGCTTCCCATGTTTCATTAGATCTATAGATCTATACAGATGACTATAGTTCAGAGTTCATATAAGCAAGGCTTGTTTATTTTCAAAGCTTGACATTTCAATGAGAACATAGCATATATTTATTATTATTTATTTATTTATTTCAAAACTTGCATTTATTTGTTTGTTTTCCCCAAAACAGTGATATATAAATAATGTTCCAGCTGACACCATTTGTTTAATTTTATTTGCTCTATAAATTGGCTTATATTATTTTACTGTTTGGTTCATGAGCTGGAATGAAGTGCTGTTTACTCAACTGAATCTCTTCCACGTCTGGCCAGTGTTTTTACGTTTCTCAGTCTAATTACTTCTGTCTCTTCACCAGGCTGGACGGCACACTGGGGAAGCCAGGAATGTTTCTTCCAGGTAAATACACAGTAAACACAACAGTCCACATCTGATAGACGGCCATCACTCCTCACTCCTCTCTGTGTTTATGGCTCACTCGTACACAAAACAATGCCAGACTAAATATGAGAGAAAGAGAGGTCCCCGATGTATGTGCATGTCTCTGTTTGGATGTGGGATATTTACATGTATGTTTTCATATTTGGGACTATGAGAGTTTGTTGACACTGCTTGTTTCACTGTGCATTTATAAATGCATTAGCAGGCTTATGTGTGTTTGCATGTCAGTGTGTGTGTATGGATGTAATTCATTTATTGCTAAAATAAAGTAATAAATTAACAATAAATCTTAATCTTTAAAATCTACAGAATCCTACTTAATATATTTAAATCATTAATATTGTTTTTGTATTGTGTTCTCTAATAGTTGTGGTCATGTAATATCCAAGTTAAGCATATAGGTAATTAAGTATTCATTAATTATGAAGAAAACATAGCATCACCAAACATAATATGGGTCTTGTCATACGCTACAAATGAAAAAGTAAAATTCGAGTGAAATTGACATTTTCAATAGTCTGGTCCCACATCCTTAATCACTGACATAGCTAGCAAGCTACCTGACTACATTCATGAAAAATAGCAACAGAAAAATGATGACAACCCCTCACCCTAAACTGAAATCAATGCCAGTGAATCACCTGTGCCAGTCAAGTTACAAATATAACAACTTTAAAGTAACACATATCTTTGATCACTGTATAAAATGTGCCGGTAACTGCTTCTGGGAATTGCTACTACTGCTTTTGTGTCAACTGAAAATTATGTTGGCTGGATGAATATGTCACTCTACTGATTGGTCAGGGCAAAACAAAACCAACCAACAATGAACATGATGTTTTGCTGAATTAATAAAGTGAAAGTTAAAAATAGCAATTCAGTCTGATTATCAGTCCACATTATCAGGATCCTTCAGTTACAAGGAAATTAATTTGTTATTTGATGATTTCAATATAAAGAGTACTTCACTGTGTTTACATATCATTCATAGTCTAAACATTCTTGACACAATCGACACCCGGCCCCCCGCGTCTTCCTTTCCTCCCCCTCTTTTTCCTTTGGTCCAGTTCCCAGGTGCTTAATAAACATATTTTGGCTGACCCTGGCCACTAACATGGTAAACCAGTTGGCCAGTTGGACAAGGGACTGAAGTAAGAAAACAGGTCCGCAACCCTGTACTTTCAAATTTTGCATACTCTCTGAGGCTATGCTACATACATTCATACAAACATATACACAAACAGTATGAATGAATGGTTATGTTCACACATCATGCACATCTGTGAAATCACCATTGTAGAGGTTTTACACGAGAAAATACTGTGTTGCTTATGCAGATCCAGTGATATATATGCAGTGGAGTGTAAACTTACTTAAGCTCAAGTTAATCATGTTTTTAAGGTTACATAACTCTTTCTGATATGTATTTACTGTATACATTACAGTAGGGGACTGTACCAACAAAAGCGGCAGAAAATGAACGAATGGATGGTTTTACTAAGAATCATGGGCTCTTACTGTAAAATATAATGTTATGTTTGTAATGTGTTTTTGAGCTAAGTTTGGAAAAACACACGTTTCTGCATCTGATTTTGTGTCCTTGGGATTACCACCAAGAAATTCAGTAGTAAATTCTTATATATATATATATACATGTGTGTATATATATGTTAGATTTTGTTATTTTTCATTTTCCAGGAAAAGGGGAAGATAAAGAATACCCAACGATTGGAGCACGTCTGATCAGGCTAGAAGATAAGGTAGGCACACTCCTGGCGCTCAGTGTGTGTGTGTTTTGTCTGTAAGCAAGAGAGATAAACTGATTAGATCACCCTCGGTGTTCATAAGAAAAGTATGCGTGTGTGTGTGACTGCGTAATTGTGTCTTCCACTGTGACCTGTGTCTGTGGTATCAGATGAACGAGTTTGGTGGAATCTTTTGATATGACCATGTTGTGGCTTCAGTCAATCTGTGCCAATAGAAAACATACACCTGCTTTCTCGGCTCTACACCTTATCAGCATCTGTTCAGTGCTGGGTTTATTTCTGCATTTTTTACATTTTTTTTTTTTTTACTCCTGGTCTGGGCTGTGTGATTTTGATGATTTTTCCATGCCAGCCCCCTTTTTTTCCTGTAATTCTAGGTACGTTGATTGATGACAATTCTTGGATGTTTATGTTTCCATAAGGGAATGTTAGAGTATTGGAAGCAATAGGGGGCTAAAGAGAAAAGTTTTTATGCAGTGAGGCGCAGCCAATAGGCAACAGCTGTGCTATGAAGCCCACGGGTGTAACTAGGCGTGTCCTCTGTCATAGAGGGATGGGCACAACTTGATGCCAGCATGATGCTGGCACTGATGCCAGTGTGATGCCAAGATAGACATTTTCCCTCTGGGGCTGGTTGTACCAGTTGGACGGGTGTGTGTGAATGTGTCTGCCTTCCTGTCTATCAGTCTTTCCATGTGCAAATTATAGGATATGAAATGTGTTTGTTAGTTTTGGTCTGTGGCTACATCTGTTGTCTGTTTGTCTGACTGGTGGCATCACTAGAAAGTGAAATTATTTTAGTGGATTTGGAAAGGTTCACAAATGTTTTTTTGTGCCTGTTTTTTTTATAGCGCTTGTGTTTAAAATGGAATACTAACCTTATAGTCAGGTTGTTCTCACATCTTACAGTGAATGAAAACAACTCCTATACAATAGAACAATGCATTCTGTAGCCACTTTTTTCCTATTCAAGTCAGCCAGCTCAGGATTTCCCCCACTTTTGCATTAACATTTGCCATCCCATGACTGTGCGCTCATCAACACTGATGTTCTCTAATGTTTGCATCCGTTTGCTGTTCTCAGACCCCTTTGTTACTGAGAGAGGAGTAATGATCTTGAACCAATGTACACTGCAAGCCTGAAGACCTCCCTCGGTGATTGAGTTACGGCCCATTTGGTCTGGGCTACACGTTGTGATCGCAATCTCCTGATTGGAAACATATACCTGCGTTCAAAAGTGCCTACTCTACCTATGACTCTTTTACTTCTCCCCTGTCCCCACTCAGCCTTGACATAAAGGCTAAATAAAACTGAGAGGTGGATAATTGAGAAACAAATCTGTTGAAGCCTAATGGTGCAGGCTGCCCTCCCTCCTAAAAAAATGTGGAACAACTCACCATTACTTTAATCAGAACTGCATTTGCATGCTATTGCTGCAACAAGCGTCCTTTCAAATCAGGCAGAAGAATAGCAACTATAGCTATATAGCACCCATCCCCTTCCTCTGTCTCATTTCAAGTCATGAGATTTTCTTTTATGATGGTTCTGAGGGCCAGCACACCTGTTACATGGAAACAGGGGCCTCCTTTTGCCCTCAGGCAGCAGGTTAACGAACCTGTCGACCTCTGTTACTTGTGTTGAAGAAAAATCATT
>NW_023339762.1:10713763-10732132 GCF_004916995.1 Morone saxatilis | reverse complement strand
AACTGTAAAATTTTCCTCCTCACTTGGTTCATTCCCTGGTCCTCCTCCAGACAGGACTGCATCGTTAAGCTCCAGTGGCATTTCACACATATTATTGTCCACCCTAGATCAGCTAAATATGTGTTGAATTTCCACTCAAATCTTCACCATTTGTTGAAAGTTAGATTGAGAATTTTTTCTTAAAAGTCTGATTTTGTCACTCTTGAAACAACATTTCAACATGACACCTCATCCCAGCATAACACAAGTGAAATCGCACCTCATTGTTTGTAGTTTATTATGAGATGAGATACACAATGAATCGAGTTTTTTGTAACTATAGATGGTTAGACTGCTCTTGAGTTCAGTTGTCAGTAGCAAGTTGTTTGCAACACAATCTCCAGCCCTTACTTTTGTTTGTCTCACATCGCTGCACGTATTTCATAACGTTGCGTAATTTCACAATAGCGTCACCCCTTGCTCGCAATAGTAAACCTAATCATACAGAAAGCCCTGTAAGGCCCAAAAACCCTGGTTTCACAGTTGAATCACTTCTGAATAGGATCTTTCCCAACAGCCCTGAGGAATTACTCATCAACTCTGTGCCCTAAATGTTTGTGTGTGTGTGGGTTTGTGTGTACACAAGAGTGTGTTCCCATGCCTTTCTCAACACTCACTCTTGGTGGCATCCAGCTACATTAGCTACAGCTTTATTTTTTTGACAAATTCCCAACCCTCTCTCGTGTAAAACACCAGACATTGAGCGCTCTGACTGCGCTTTATGCTGCAGCTGAGTAAGTAAGATTGCATTTTCTTGTCCAGCTATTGTCAGCACATCACTCATAGATGAATTTATCTTCAGTGGACTGAAGGGGGCTCAGGCATTGTGTGTCCTGTACAGGGTTAGACAGTGATTTATCACACACAGACAAAGACACATATAGATCTGCACACACACACACTCACTCACATGAGCATAGAGTTGATTAATCACCAATGTGTCTAACCCCACACTCTCAAGATTGAATTCTCCAGGAGCGACCTGGAAACGAAGATGGATTGCACTCTGTGGCAGTGTGTTATCTTTCTGTCAGACACACTCGATGAAAAATACCCAAACGACAAGCTCAAACAGCGGCCAGTGTCTCTGGGCTTCAGCGTGGCCTTTCAGAAAGGAGCTTGCTGCATGCTTTAGGATGAAGTCAGCCCACTGCTTGTGGTAAATCTCTCCCAGTTTTATAGGAAAATGATTTTTTCCCTCATAGCAATAGACAGAAAGGGCAGCAAAATTACAACAATACGCTTTCACATAGCCTGTAAATGCCTGAAAAACAGGCTAATGCTTTTTTAGTCTGATCCAAATCCTATTTTGTTTCAGAGATTAAACAATATTGTGAAGTGTTATGAAATTAGTGTGTAGAGCGGAAGGCATCAACCTTTAATTATGTAGAAAGAGACATTTGGTTTGTTCAAGGTTAAGAATTTAGTCCACACCAAACCTCTAAATGTCAAATTTGTTAATTGGTGGCAATGAATAATCTGTTATTCAGTGATAAATTATTTATTCAAATACGATTTGAAAATACTGAATACATTTTTTACAAAACATCTTTTCAAAAGCAAAAGATATAACAGTTCATTATTCAGAATTTTGAATATACTTGATATCGAGACTGTAAATATTTTCATTTTATTAGAATTAAAATGTATTAATCTATTAATACAATAATTGGAAAGATTACGAGAATCCTTAACTTCAAAGTAATAGGGTGTTTTTGTACTCTCTGTGTTGAAAACTGTATATGCCTATTTTTTTAATTTGCTGATTGTTGCATTATTGTTTAACTACTCTAGACCTAAAGTGACATAAAAGATACATTAAAAATAAATCTGTTCTGAAATCTCAGCTCTTTTTCTTTAGAAATACTTAAGTGAATGAGAAGGAAACTCATCATTCAGCAGCAAGGGGGCAATTATTCATTTTTTCACATTCAATATTTATTTAATCATAATTTAGTCATCAAAGTGGTATTTGGTTGTATTTAATAACTCCTTTGGTCTTTGGTGGGTGTAAAACCATCAGCAGTGTATAGTGAGGATAATACCCTGCAGACCTGCACAGACATTTCTCTTCTCAACACATCATTATTTATGTTGCCCTAAGTACACTACATGGACCATATATCACACTCACTCTTTGGTTAACATTATGCTGCTATATTAGGGCAAATATACTGTGCCATGTATGTCACGTTTGTATAATCTGCATTAGCACTTTGCACATGCAGAAGAATGCGTGCCCTGACCGTAATAGCATCTCAATTAGGTAAGTATGCTGTAAATTACAGCAAGGCCAAATACTGGGAATACTTGAGGGCCGGGACAGAGTGTTGTGTTTGTTAGGAGTCCATCTGTAAGGCATTTAGGGCCCCTCGCCTAAAAGCATGACTCTGAGGGGGGGCTTTGAATGTGTGTGTGTGTGTGTGTGTTTAGACTGGTCCTATCCAGACCCAGTAGAGGGCTTCAGAGATGAGGGCCTGGTAAACACACACTCACGTATATACATATTTATACATCCAACCATATACACAAATACAAGGGGATATCCAAGCATACATACACACACACTGTTGTCCACCCAGTGTCTCAGCTTGGCTCTCAGCAGTGTCATTATCTCTATGAGCAGCACTTAATGTTTTACAGTTTGTGCATCAACAAATCTATTGCATCCAATAACGTTTTCCTCGATTTTGGAAATTGGCACCCTGAACAAGTTAAGCCCACATCAAAAGGAACTATTCGTTTTTAGTGCTTGGGGTATTATCTGTGGTTGTAGTTGTGATGTTATTTTCGCTACAAAAATCTTTTAATTTTATGATTGCAACAGAATTAATGCACAGCAATCAAACACATATTTATTCTTAACTGAAACCAAGTAATACTATAATAAGCTAAACATAATGTTACAAACCACATACAGAGATCTAAAAGTTTTTAATGACATTTTTAAAGTCTTTGGACTTGAAAGACGTTTCGGACTATTCAAGGGGTTTTCCACTGTTCTGATGTCATGCTCAATTGAATTTTAGGGGAAAGGGTTGTTTTTCAGATTCAGAGGATTTAAAGCTGCAGTAGGCATCTGCAATCTTTTTAAGATACATTATATTGGTATCACAATCATTTCTACTAAACGGACTGGTTTGTGATTGCTGTATAGAAAGAAATTAAAGATGCAAAAAACAATATTAAGTGCACTGTTGTTTTATTTATTTTTATTTATTGAAGTTGAAGATTACGACCAACTGAATAACACTCACCTTTCAAGTGAAATTTGCCATTAGCGAAAAAAGACCCTTTGTAGAGCCAGTGTTTGGTTTGTCTGCTCTAGGCTACTGTAGAAACATAGTGGTTCCTCTGTAAATATAAAAAGCTCATTCTGAAGTAACAAAAACATGCCAACTCTTATTTTCAGGTGATTATACGCCTATGAATATTCCATTTCTGCCAATAGATCCTCCTAAATGTTACACACTGGACCTTTAAGTATCAGTCTGATGCTTATTTAGTTCAGTGCAGTAAAGTGCATATTTGGGTACAAGGGGTTTCAAGATGAAACATTCCTATTAACTGAAGCCCTACTTTGTTATTTAGAGTAATAAAACAAATGTATTTAACATAAAATTCCTGTATACTGTGCTAATTTAAACAGTATTCCATTATAAAATGATCAATGTACCCAGTAGTTGTCACACTGTACATTTGCCTTCCTCCCTCCTCCTTCCCTTCCTCTGGGGTCATTGGTGTCGCACTATTAATTCCGCTACTTTTCTGCATATTTCTCAGCCCTGTCCCTTTCCCTCTGTAATGAGAGTGAAGGTCACAGTGACCCACTGTCTGTCCTTTTCCTGCCCTTCTGCTATAAAGGGTGAGTCTGCTGCCATCCCACCTCCCCTTGTCCAACAGTTCTTTATCTTTCTAGCTCTCCATTCACCCTCATTTTCTGTTTTTCTGTATGGACACATCTCTGTCTTTCTCTAACCTCCCCTTTGCTTCTATTCCCAGCACCTCTCTGCCCCAGAGAGCACCCTGTCAGTTGTTGTGCAGTGTTTTGATATATGTGTGTATTTGGCTGCAGCATGCTCAACGGGGAGCCGGACTGACCGGGCCGGTCTAAACAAAGAGAGGAAACTTGGCAAAGGAAGCGCATGCACACACACATGCACACACACACACACACACACAAATCCTGGAACACACAGCATTCACTGAAGCGGCCGTGCTTTTACTGCCCCATGCTGCAGACAAGCACATACAGAATCTCCCTGCGTGTCTGAACTTGACCTGCAATAGCTTCAGCACACAACAACCAAGCAGTTCCCCCTGTTTTTCTTTTCTGATTAAATATGGTTCTCTGTATCCTCTCCAGCTTCTTTGAACTGCCAGTGAATGTAAAATTCTCTGGATGAAAGTTGTAGATCTGTGCAAACATGCTTGTGTTGCATTGTGTTGTTGGTGCAGGTTGGCACTGAGGGAAACATTTTATTCATCCTTAAAGGGAAATTTTCTTTTCACTGTCCCCCTCCCACAGGGAGGTCAGAAGTCATTGTCCTCTACAGTCCCTGGAGCTAGGCTTTCAGTGTTTTGCTTACAGACATTTGCATTACTTCATGTTTGGAGACATCTGCCAGAGCAAATTAGACATCATGAGCTAGGCCACTCTTTGATTCAAACTGTATTCCACCCGTACTTGATCTGGTCGGACCAATTAACAACCGTTTAGTTAATATGGAGCGGGTTCTATACGAAGAGTGCCACTGATCCACATTTGAGAAAATCACGTCACACACTGATTAAATAGGAATCAAGATTCTGTTACTGCTGAATGTTTTCAGAAACAAATTTTAGTGTACTGTTTAGCTGTAATTTGAAAAACTGTGTAAGCAGGATGACGTTGAAAATGGACCAAGCACTGCCCAGCTTGCATGTGTCTGTCAGCGCTATGTCACACTTGTTGCTCTGATTGGTTGTAGGTCTATCCAATGGCGTCCAGTCTGCGCATTCTGATAATGCCCCTTGGAAATAAAAAAATTAACTGAGAGGTTCCAGACTAATTTGCATTTGTCAGTGTACTGTTGAGTATTTGCAAATGTATTGTTCAGTAGTACATATAAGTAACTAGAAATTTACATTTGCAAATTAGTCTGCCGATGCCAGGCTGGTTTGGACTGACAATAGTTGGACTGACAATACTCTATGGAAATGCAGTCCCATTCATTTCAGGGAGTACAATACAGGTACAACATCTGGCAATACATTGTGTTGGACAATTAAATATATGCAAGCATACATCCAGGTATAATACACTGTGCAGTGTTGTGCTGTCTGATAAACCTCTAAACATTGAATATTGTTTTCCATCTTCTCGTACCTGTTTCAACACACAAACGCAACCCTTAGTGTTTTTTTAAAATACGATTTGTTTGCTATATTCATCCTTGATCCTGATTTCCTTTGACTCACTGCACCACCCTATAGAGTACCAAGCTGAACTGGTTTTTCTCACGTCGACACTTCCCACCGTTGATGTGGTATCTTTATAGCGTTGTGAACTCGATAGCATGCAATGAGTGGTGTGCTGCTGTGAGTTAGATAGTGCACCAGGAGCGGTGTGCTTTTGTAGTGCAGTCCAGCAGTAAATCATGTTTCGGCAGTGCGCTGGGGATGCAGCCCCTGGCAGCTCCCAGACGGCCCTTGGCTCTGGCTCCCTTCTCTTAGCGCCACTCTCTAATTTCAGAGCCGGGACCCTGCCTACTACTGTGTCTTTACCGCATTCCCACAAACCAGAGACGGACAGTCTGCCTGCATGTCTGGCTGCTTGCTCTCCATCTCACAGTCTCTCTTGCTTTCTATCTCCCTCTGCTTTTGCGTCTCTCTAGCACTCTTTCAGTCTCACTCCCTGTTTTCTGCCTGCTGAGCTTGCCCCTTCTTCTTTCCTCTGTCTCTGTCTGGTTCTGTGCCTCCAGGATTATAGGTCTGCAGTCTCACTCACAGCATCTAAATCATGTTGTGCACTGCCACTGTCTCTCATCAGCTCTCTCCCCCCCTTCTCTCTCCCGGTCTCTCTCTGCTTCTCTCTAGCACCCACTGTGGGCTTGCTCGTTGGATGTAAATACCCATGCTACATTTCCATTTTAATTGCCCAAGTTTTGCAGGGCCCTGGGATATATTTTTTGCACATATATTTTATTGTCTTGGCCCAGCGCCCCCACTACTTTTGGTTGGACCTGACCACTAATATACTCCTACATGGACCAGTTCATTATCAGCAGGGAGGTGTGAGCTTACTTAAGAAGGTTAAGAGGGGGTCAATATACAGTTCATGAAATAGGGGTCTGTGTTTTATTGGGACCTGTAGTCTTACTAATACACAGTGCTAAGTAGCCCTGGTGCCACCCTACTTTGAGTGCTATTAAATTGGTCTATACTGCATGGAACGTTAAAACAGCTGCAAATAATACCAAGCTGTGTAAATTACTCCAGAGACCATGAGTGTAAATGTCACTGCTATTAAGTTAAGCAGGTACCTGGGGAACATGTAATGGGGAATATTAAACGTATGCATGTTTAATACTGGATGGAGGGCCTGTATGTGTGGGTTTTGTGTGTGTGTGTATCTCCTGTATTCAACCAACATGCGCCCACAAAGCTCCATAAATCTGTAAATAAAGGCTGTGGTAAGCAAAACATAAATTTAGCTTATCAAACTGTGATTTGTTCCCATCAAGCTTGTAATAGCTCCTTTAGTTTGGCTAGTTTCCCATCATGCCAAAGCATGACTCTGGCACATCTACCTCTCAGGGGGTATACCCAGGTTTGGGTACTGAAAAGGCATTTGTAAAAAAACATGCTTGTATTCCTTTATAGTAAGAAAAATCTAATTTTGGTATTAACCCTTGCTCAGGTGTTACTACTTGTATGTAAAATTTGTAGGGTATTTAAAAAAAAAAAAAAAAAGTTACAAAATGCCTCACACAAGACAGCAAAGGAGTAGGTCTACTATGAGGCTACTCTAAATG
Organism: Morone saxatilis; assembly: GCF_004916995.1. NCBI lineage: Eukaryota > Metazoa > Chordata > Actinopteri > Moronidae > Morone > Morone saxatilis. The sequence goes on along the minus strand of NW_023339762.1, from coordinate 10,725,077 downwards.
AGAATGTCAGCATGCAAGACATTTTTTTTACTATCTTACTTTATGTTAGCATGCTAAAATGAGCTAATTAGACCTAATTTAGAATGAATTTAGTACTTATTAATTCAGCTGAGGCTGATTGGGATATCATTAATTTCGCAGCGATTTGGTCATAAGCCAATGTATTTTAAAGATTTTCACTGGATTAAAAGTCAGAGGAAAAGTCAGATCATCATGATTGCCCTTTATAAAACTGAGTGTCAATCCATCCAGTAGTTTCTGATAGATTTCCGTCTTGGCCAAAGCGGTGGATCGACCTAACATTGCCATCCCATTATACAGGAGCAGATTAAAAATAAAATAAGGTACATTTTATTATTATAGCAGGGTGTTGTGCCATAGCAGGCTAGCGCCTTAGTTCATGGAATGATTTTAACTAGCTGTTACTAATGCAGGCGTGTTTATGACTGTGTAAAGAGTTGACTGGGCCACTTGTGGTTCAGACATTGGCCCTATGGTACTCTGTGCCCAGACACATCCCTCAGGCAACAGTGGGGTTGCTAGTGCCCACAGTAAAGCATGGCATGTGAGTGTGTGTGTGTGTGTGTGTACACCTATGTGTTTGCCCGACTTGCTCCATACACTCTATGCCCAGTCTCCTGTCGGCTACCATTTGCTTTAATGGCGTCAGATTTTTGTAAAACACTTAACAAGCTTGTCTGTATTCCATAGTGAGTTTTTTTCTTCAGTAAATGACTAATCGTTTTATGGGTGTATAATGGTGGGTGTTTTTCTATACCTCTGGGCCCTGTGTTTCCCTGTAGAACAATTAAAGCGACACACCTTTCAATTGTCTGCAATTAACTTTGTAGTCCACACAGGATACAGGCCTCGCCTAGTCTCATACGGTACAATGGATAAAATCAGGAAGGTGTTCTTTGAGGCGGAATCAGTGGATAGGGCCGTCAATGGGACCTGCATACCCTGTATGCAATATACAACACTTTAAATGTTGGCTATGAAAATAGGTCCCGTCACCCTGTGTCTGTCATGCAGCTGTCATGATAGTACGGCTGTAGGCGGTGTAGCCTATCCTGTCTCGAGTAATGTAAATAGAGTTTAACAGCCATATCATAACTCACATACCTGCCAAGTCTCACATTTTACCTGAAACTAATGTTTTATTGTCTTTGTTGGCATCTTACAGCCATAAAATCCTTGGACGTAGTGATCTCACTGGAAAAAAGTACAAGAAGCTCTAGTTATAAGGAGTGATTTCCATTGTCTACTGTGTTTCAAGAGTGTTAGTGCTGGTCCCTGATTGGATATAGCCTATGACATCTGTCTATTTACTTGCTGAGGACCTTATTTCCAGGAATCTTTCGACGTAGGTCAAGTGGGTACAAAAGCAACATCATGAACACCCACTCCTTCCACTTTTAATATTTTAAGGCAGCAACTTGCCTGCTGGTTAGCTGCAAAATGCTCAACTATGCTCACCAGCTAGTCACTACCTTTGACTGTCCATCTTTGTGCACTAGTTTTTACATCAGATGATTAGTGAAAGACAGACCAAACAGAGGTATTCACAAACACTTCCTTCAACATATATACAAGGTGACAAACATTCAGATTAGCTGTTACTCTGTACGCACAGCAGACATCTTGATACATACGTTCACTCCCATTCCAATGGTATATAGAAACTGAGACACACAGAGAGATAGAGACAGACAGGCAGATAGAGACGGAGACACAGACATTAGTCTAGAGATCTTGATACTGTACGTCTCCTCCTCCATGACATACTGCTGAAGAAGAGGGGAGGCCAGAGTGTCTGAGCTTAAGTCAGCCTGATATGCAGAGCAGATAAAGGGCTGCAGCAAACTGAGACAAGAACGAAACAGAAGGGCAAGCTGAGTGGGATATGTCTCTTCCTTCACACATGGAGGAGTTTTTAGAAAACACTAAAGAAGACTGGAGCGACAGAACCAAAGTCAGGGTGATAAGGAATAGATAAGATATTCTGCTGTGTCTTATGTTCTCAGGGATGCTACTTTGAAGGTGTGTGATCAAGTAGTCACATTAACTAACTAATCAGCACAGGAGTTGCTCTAAAAATCCTCCAAAACAAAGCGTATTTTGCATTATTCATTTTGAATTATTTTTTGCTGAAATCACTGCATATACACTTGTGAAACTCCACACACACACACAGACAAAAACACTCAGACACATCAAGTGCACTCACAAGCAGCTTGTGGTGAGAAGCGAACATCGAAAGGTCAGTGTCGGCCAAGAGTGTCATTCCCACCAGTCCACCGCTGGTCAAACAGCCTGTGTCTTGGGGTCAAAGGGCATCTCAGCAGTCCTGGTAATTAGAGCACAATGGAGCCCATTCTGGCCGTTTGTGCAACTGTGTGTCTTATCCTGTCAGTTTGTCTCAGCTGACAGGAGATTGTGCGCGACTCGAGAGGTGAAGAGGGAAGCGACAAGAGTTTCCTCTGGAGGGAAAAGGGCTAGAGGGCACTTGAGAGTAGAGAGATTGTGTGCAATAGAGTGTGTGTTTTTGCCTGCATCGAACGGAGTGTGCATATGTTTGTGTGTGTCCACTATTGAATTTTGCAGGAAGGCAAGTGAGTAGTGTGTTTATGCATGTGTTATTTTTGACTTCAAATCGAGTGTAAGCCTCTGTGTGTGTTGGGAGCTCCCTGCACAGCTCACTCAGCACCTTGACATTGGCACTGGGCCTCAGTGGAGATCTGCTGTCTCAGCTGGACGGCTCTCCTCCCTTTTCCTCTGACCCTTCTCCCCCCTCCATCACTCACTCCCCCACTCTGCTCTTACTCCCACCTCTGCTCCAGGCCCTTCCAGCTTCCCTCATCTAGGGGAGAAGAGCTTAAATCACTCCCTTCTCTCTGACTCTCCAAGGGTTTCCTGCCCCCTCCCCCTAGCACACACTCACCCTGTCCCTTGATAATGTCGAGGAGGGGCATGGGCTGTGACTGTTGACTTGGACTACTGTGGGAATGCAGGTGCTGTGTGTGTGTTTGTGTGTGCTTTGGTAGCCCCCCCTCATGGGCTCGCCAGCCAGCTCAGTGTCTGTCGTCTGTCACACCAGCCGTTCAGACTGTGCTGTCATTGCTATGACAGCATGCTATGGCAGATGGCTGCCAAAATATCAAAACAATCTCTTCTTAGCTCTCACGCAACTAAGGTTTTACTTAGAGGTAATTAGGTTTTAATTTGTGTTTTTAATTTAGTTGTCAAACAAGGGATTATTTTCATTATCAATTCATATGTTAATTAATTTTCAGTTAATTGTTGAGTCTTCTGCAACATTTAAAAAGGTTTAAACCATTGAATTTTTGACATTTTGACATAAATGACTTAAATGTTTGATCAGTTATCAAAAATTACTTACAATTGACCAGTGGATTAACTGGTTAACCAACTAATTGTTTCACTATTTGCACACCTTTTTGATACTTTTTCAGACTCTGTGGAAGCTTTAATCTGAAGGATATGAATGCATAAGAAGACAGAATTGCATGAATTTCTACAATGCATGTAGCAACAAGTCTATTTCCACATTTTTTTAAATTATATATATTATTTACGTATATATTATAATATTCAATTGTAATTACATTACAAACATGAACATGTGTCTGCCGTAATTCAAAATGAAAAAAATCACCATATTTGTTCCACAAACTAACTTGTATAAATGAAGAAACAAAAAAAATTAGTGTACTGTTCCTTTAAATCAGTGTGATAAAGAGCTATTTGCTAGTGAAGGCATTTGACAATGACAGTCTTGACAGTCTTATCAGCCCTGCTCAACAATGACAGATGGTATCTGTTGCAAGTTGTGAGCCGTCATGTCACTGTGCACCATAGGTCCTCATACCACATTCTCACTATAACTGTAAACAAAATGCAGAGCGGGCGTGGTCACACCACCAGACAACTTTGTTTTCCACAAGTTTCTAGAGACCAACCCACCCACCCCCTCAAGCTTGTCTCTATATCTGTCTCCTCCTTTGTTTTGCCTCCTCTCTTTTTTCTTTCATTTTCTTTATTCTTTTTCCCTTGCTTCTTTTGTTTTGTCTTTCTTTTCCTTCTTCACTCCTGCTCCCTCTCTTCTCTTGGCCGTTGAGGTTAACCACCACTTGTATTACACTGCATTACAACTCATCAACAATATGCCGGGCAGAAAGAAAAACAACCCACACTAGTTGTCCTCTTTCTCTCTCCCTTTCTCTTTCTCTCACTCTTTTTTCTCTCTTTAGCTAAATCACAAAACAAGCAGGCCAAAAACAGTGAATTGCCTAGAAACCCAATATGGACTCCACCCTGGAGATTACACGGTCAACTCAGCCAGCCAGCACTAGAATAACAGCCTGGCCTGCTCTCACTGTCCCTTGCCCAGTGTGTATGTGTCTATGTGTGCGCAGGCATCTCTTACCCTCTCTGTGACTGAGCATGCATGCATGCATGCACACATGTATTTTGTACATTTTAGCATTTGAAATATAATTTTCTGTGCAGTTGAGTATAGGTTTGTGTACTTGTGTGCATTTGAGTTTCTTGGTCACGTGGGCCTTGGTTTACCTCAAAGATTCCTCATCAGCTGTTGGACAGGAATGTGTTGTAGTACAACTGTGTACTACAAGTGGATTGTGTCTTGACTGACACATCTGCACCTCATACGAGTTCACAAATGCCAACAGGAAATGTGTCACTCTGCAGGGAATTAAAACATCAGTGTAAAGAATTAAAAATATACCATTTTAAATGTATATGTATGTATATATAACAACTGCAAGTATAGTAGGTAATTTCTGCATCAAAAAGATTATTATGGGGCGCATGGTAGCCCAGGATGCCTTACCACAGCGGACTGGATTCGAATCCAACCTGCAGCATTTTGCTGCATGTTGCCCCGGCTTTCTCTTTCCCCCCTTTCCTGTCTATGTTAACCTGTCCTATCAAAATAAAGACTTGAAACGCCCCCCAAAAAAGGTGTGATTCAGCAAGGTATTCCACCATGTTGTGGCACAGTGGCAATGTGGTAAAAAAAGAAGCCAGGAAATAGTCACTAGGTGATGTGATGTAATCAAATAATTGATTCATGTCATATTATGATTACTTGTGGAAATAAAAGATGAAACAGGAGAAGACGGATTTTACTATTTTATAAACACATTTTTGGTAGTTAAATGTTTTGGGGGGTAAAAATCTATATATCTAAGAAAAACAATGCAAATAAATGTCTATATCATCAATCAAAGACCGTGGTCAACAAACGTTTAAAAATAAAAGTGGTATAGCACCATTTTTACAGCGCTGCATATAAACAGATTTGGTAGCACGTCATAAGGGGATGTGAATTTACCCTCTTCTTTGTTGCAACCTAGAGGTTCAAAGCAGACAGGTGAGTTAAGAAAATATATTATGTCAGCATGACATTTTAGTTTATCCTAGTCTCAACATTTCTATCTCACTGCATTTATAGTGGATTTGGTGTAATTTGATTCTGAGATCAAGACAAATCAGTTACTCAACAACAGGCACCTGCACACATTAACATTTGGACACAGTCACAGGTTAGTAAATTTGCCCCTTAGTGTTAGGGTTTAGATAATTAAAATCTTTTATGAACAGAGGAACCTTTACCCATGTCTTCTATGGTATAGAAACAGATTTGAAACAAGGTACTAGATTTTAAATTAATTTGCTTAGAAAACTTTAGAATTGTTATTCAAGGTAGAAAAATCATTACCATCACTATTTAGGCCTTGTATAAAAGAGCATAATATAATCAATACATATATCTAGTAATCGTTAAACATTAGTGTGTACTTAAGGCACCCATGCTTTAATAACATTCACAAAATATATTCATAATAATCTGTTAATAGTGATATGTTGACAGTATACGACAATCAATAAATTTTGTGTCTAGGCATCCAGCATGGTTGAAATGGGGGGAAAAAGGCTATTTTGATTTGGGTTTTTGAGATTGTGCTGCCCAGAGTTTGGAAAGCTGGATCCAATCTGAGGCCAGTCAGGCTGTGGTGATCGAGGCTTCTCTAATGCTAGGTCTGTAGGTCTGCAACGCCTGACTCTGGCCTACAACTGGGGCAGAGTGGCTGATTGTTTCCAGCCATGATGGAGGTAATGAGGGGGTGGTGGTCATCATGATACACACGTACACACAGAAACACACACAGAGACATACACACACACAGACTGACCTATAAGTGAATATTCATACACGCATGCGTGTATGCGGGTTTTGAGCCACAGCACGTTGGCTCTCTCCACAGACCACAGGGTCACTCTGCTATAGTTGCTCATTAGTGGTCACCTCTACTGGAGGACACACACACATGCTTGTACACACACATACACACACACACGTATACAAACACTCACCACCAGTTTTGCACATGGAGATTTACCACACACCTTAACGTAAATCCACTCATCCAGTTCACAGTATTGTGTTTGATGCACGCCATGTTAGAAGCCTTAAAGTGAAACCACATGCAGCTCAATTTGAGCAGATCTGCTAAATCTCTGTCAAAAGGTGGCTGAGTCATGCCTGCATTGGGCATGCAATCATGCGGTTGTTCTATCACAAGATACAGTGTGACAGGCCTCAAGGAGAAAAGCTGACAAACACGTACACAAATATTCTCTCTCACACTCTCACAGAGAAGCAGACACAGAGGCATTTGGGGAAGTAAACCTGATCAAGAACAGCATATGTATAGTAGACACATCTCACTTACAGTAAACCAAAGACTTTCATAAGACCAAATGACTAATATCAGAATAATTATAAAAAGCATTTCACATGAAGTGCTGCAAGTCACATTGCTTAAAGATTAGAGAAGTAGGATGAGTGGTTCCCCAGTTCCTCCCAAACTCCTCAAGTGCCTTAGTAGAAGTAAAAGGTATGAGCCCCAATATACTATACATTCACGATACTACACCTCAGTTTATTCCAACGAGCAGCACATACATAGTGAAACTGCACTGATGAGTTAAGATTTTAAAATAAAACTTCTTTCGGGCTGCATTCTTCAATGTAAAGTCTTTAATGATAGACCATAAAATATCAGTAAAGGTTTATCAGACTTTGTGACACTGCCATGAAATTGAGGATGAATGATGTGGTAACACTTGCATTTTCCCACACTTTAGTAGTTGTATGTTAAGATTTTCCCATAGTACAGCCCATCCTTTCCAAGCCAAATGTCCCAAATCTAGTGTAGCAGAAAAAAGCTTGATCTTGTTACTGAGGGCCCAGACACACCAAAAGGATAGTCAGCTGTCTAGCTAAGCATTGGTGGCTGACCACTGGCCAGAGTTCTGGCAGTGTGTTTTGTGAGGGGGTTGTCTATTGTTTCTTTCCTCCACAACCAAGAATCAAAGGCTCACAATGACTAGTAATTTCCTACTTATTTAGCATAGTATGTATGTTCATGTTGTTGGTCAGCTGGTCATCTGCTATACTCATTACTGTGTGTTCAAGTGCAACTTCCTTGCATAGGATGTGCGTTGGCACAAAGCCTTTGATCAGTCAGCTTTTGTTGCGGCTACTTCTTTGAGGTCTGCTTCAGGGGCATCAAAGAGGGGGTCTGGACACAACTAACAAAGCAGGTTATCTCTTGTCCCCACAGCACTAGTCTAATGGGTTAAACATTAACCAGCCACGCGAACGTGTGGTCAGCAGCACCAGATCCTGCTCCCCTGCTATCATGAGCAACATTTATAGCAACATAAAAACCCACTTCAGTGTGGGAGGCAGTGGACAAAAGTTTAAAATATCATCCAATTTTAGTGCCTTGGGTAATTTATTAAACAGCACAGGGCAATGAAACAGTGCAATAGAGCTGCAAGTTATATAGTAATTAATCTAATCATTGAAAATAAGAAGTCAGGTCTTTGACCATAACAAAGAATTTGAGAAAAACTCAATACTCGACAGAAACAAAGGCATATAAAACGTGGCCTTTTAGAGTAGAAATAGACTAAGTAATCTTATCTGTTGTCTGTCTATATGGCTTTCAGGCTGTATGAGTGACAGAGTAGGGCTTTTATTGTGTTTTAACAATTGTTATTCATTGACTACTGCTAGGCGTCCCAACCATGAGTTTCTCAGTCCATAAAGCACACAACAACAGCCTAAAGAAAAAAATGTGTGTGCTAAAAACACCACTCAAAAGAAACATATATTAAACAACACTGTTTTGTAAATTAGGAATAATTCAGGAATAATTCAGTGCATAACTGTAAGTATGAAGGAAGAGAACATGGTGATCCTGTTATGAATTTGTCAGTGATCAGATAAAATATAAGATCTAAAACCATAACCAAAAAGGCACGTACTGTTAACAAAAATTAAAACAAATTTTATATTTTTTAGAGAAACACAGTGCTAACAGTGTGGTAAGAGACCTGATAAGCTTATATGGTTAACTAACTCTTATTTAATTATCCTCTTAATTATCCCTATTATTCAAATTGGAATGGTTGGGAAATACCATGTGCACATGGAGGAGGCAGTAAAGACAGGATGATGAACCCAGAAAACCATAACCCTAAAAATCTAAAGACTTGATTTGACTAACCTTAACCGAACCAGCCATCAGCTCTTTTTCCCAGTATGGAAAGCTCATTTAGGCCTTATAGGAATGGCTGAAATTCCTAGTCCCACTGTGGTTGTGAGGGGAGAAGTGCATCGTGATGTACCAGATGGGATGCTTTTTTGATATGTAAGCATTTCATAGCACAAGGGTGTGGTTTATAAGTACATGGCTGCGGCTGCTGCTATAAGACCATAGTATATGGGTAAATGGCATACTTTGTAAGTGGTGTAACCTTTTTGGTATTAGGGGTGGTTTTTGAAGGAATGATTATTCACTATGTGCATTAGAGACACATTTCCAGCAGGTAATAAAATACATATAGGACCTTCCTCCTTTTTAGCATTATCACCTGAAAATATTGCTTAGCAACAATTTTGAACAACCCTATAAGTAAGCCACACACAGACAATTGCTGTAAGACTAACCTAAGTTTGCTCATGTTCAACAGTGGACACAAGTCCATATTTGCATAAGATCTGCAGTTCTTTCGCCAGTCCCTATAGATCTACACTTCATGTATGTTTGCATACCAAAGCGTATAAGTTTTGCATATCAATAGATAGCTTGTGTCTGCTAGACGTTCCCAGAAAATACCAAGCAGCGCTGGCTGAGGAGGGCCTGCCCTGTGTATGAATAGCCCGTAATTGCAGCTTGATGGAAAACACTAATGCAGCTCGTAAAAAACGGGACACTTAAGACTGGTACAATTACTCTTTCCAGCAAACAAAGCCAAGAAAACACACCATGCAGAGCACCCTTCAAGTCATCAGGCTTCTGACCAACAAACAAGCGCCAATCAATCCAAACTACTGTTTGCTTTTGCTACTTCTTAAAAGCTAAACTATGCTCCATTGTTTTAAAATGAATTTAAAAAGCCACCACAAAAGGAAGAATTGTTTATAACTATAAATCTGTTTGACATGAGGACAGAGTAAGGGGTGCATTATTAATAGTATTGTATTAGAATGCTTGTTTATATCCATAAAAATATCAATCCGGCTGTAAGTCATCAAGACCGCGAAGAGACAGAGAGTAAGAAACTGAGCCTATGGGTATTTTGTCAAACTCATGCAAAGCAATCAACCGAGCTGGCTGCAATCATAGCAGATAAGGTTGCACTGACAAACACTGCGAGCCATTAACCATTCGATGGCCAATAAATCATTAATCTCTGTAAAGGCTCTCTGCAGAGTTGTTCTGGCACAACGGTCCCCATCTTGAGAAATATCCAATGTCACTGCTGCATTGAATTAGTCATGAGGTCACAACAGAGCACACAGCTTCAGGCCTATTTTCGGTGAACTTTCACCATCCTTGTTTGTTGAACAGTAAACTTAAGCAATGTCAATAAAACTGGAGTAGTTTGCAGAGAGATGTCTGGATGAATCACATCAAGCTAAATAGACCAGAACATGGAAAATATGGCTTGTTGCTGTATTTAGAGCGCCTTTATGTGGTAGTGATTTTTGGGCTGCTGTAATGTGTGGGTGCACTGTGTGGAAGGAGCAATACGTGTTTGCATGTCTGCTTGGGGAATGGGCACAGGTGTGTTCATTTGTGTAATTTGGTCATTGCAAACCAGTATGTGTGTCTTTGTATCTATATTTCTGTGTGCATGTGTGTGTTATTCCCACCCGTTTTTGAGTGAGCATACTCACTGCTGTACCTGACTCACAGTTCCCATGGGCTTCATTCTGCTGACTTGTCTTCCCCCGCCACTTTTGCTCCCCTTCTTCCTTTCACCAGTCGAGTCTTTCCCTCTTAACTTGCGAGTCCAGATCACGAAATCACAATATCACAGATGAAACCATCTTGCTAGGCTTCAATATATGCATTTGTGTCTGAACTACAGTTGTTCAGACCAATCAGCATCCGTTGAGGAACTACTGGCAGCTACAGCCTCAGCTAACAGGGTGGTTTAATGGTAGGTTTGTGTGATGACGTATGGGAGAAGTGACTGTTCAAAAACAATAATGGCGTTGCTAAAAAGGGTTAGCATAGATTCTGCTAGCGTCAGTCATAAGAACTGGAGAGAATTATTTCATTGAAAGAAGAGCAAAAAGTGGCACTGAGTTTTTTTTTAAGGAAAAGATGTGTCATGGAAAATGCCCATGTTAGACGGTGATAAACAGGTTGTTCATCCAATCACATGCCAAGTATTTTTCGAAAGTGCCTCCCCTTTACCAAACAGGTTACAATGACAACTTCCCGGATGGTTCTGTGTAACAAACCATCTGGGCAGTACAGGTATACACCAACTCATTCATTACATGCCCGCCCCCCCCCCAATTACCAATTCGATGGCAGCATTAGTTTAACCCTATTGGACTAATTATCCTGATGTGATGATGGTAATGAGTGTGTGTCACTTCAGAACAAGCTTTGTAGGTTTTCCCACACTCTTCTGGTGGTGTTGTTTTCTTTCTTTTTTTTTAATGTGGTTTGTTCTCAAAGCAATTTGTGGATGCAAAAAACAAACAAAGAGGAGCTTGTTCGGAGCTCACAATCAATAGGTTATAACTTTGTTAACTGACTGAGAAAGAAAGAGGGAGAGAGAGAGAGTGAGATATAACAAGAGAGCTAGAGGGAAGCAAAATGTTACGTCTGTCTAGCTCATCATCTCTGTATTTCTGTGCATGAATGGGTATTTGTGTTGTGTTGTGTTGTGT
>NW_023339762.1:10693187-10713663 GCF_004916995.1 Morone saxatilis | reverse complement strand
CCGGTTCTCTAAAAAGAGCCGTAATTCCCATCACTAGCTAACACTAACTGGGCTTATTAGCTGTGAAGCTAACGTTACACTGTACTTGAGCGTGTTATTGCTAATTTGGTGTGACTAGGGAATAGCGGGAATCAACTGGGAGTGTTGCGACTTCCAGGTGGGTTATATAGCGGAAGTGTTTCTACTTTGTAGTTTGTTAGCTAGGTTAAGCTAATGCAAATCCTGGTAAAAGGAGGCGGCTGTGGCTTGGAGGCAGAGCGGGTCGTCCACCAATCGGAAGGTTTGTGGTTCCATCCCCCAGCTCCTCCTGCTGCATGTCGAAGTATCCTTGAGCAAGATACTGAACCCCAATTGCTATCGATGCTGTGCATCGGTGTGTTAGTGTGAATGAACGAGTTAGTTTCTGTTCGATGGGCTGTGAATGTGTGTGAAAGGGGTGAATGTGGCATGTAGGCGTAAAAGCGCCCGCTGACCAATCACTCGTTTAGCTCAAGAAAGAGAAATTTTAAATAGAAAAAAGTACCCTCCCTGACACTGATGTGTATAGTTCCAGCCAATCCTGGCTGGCAGAATGCAATAGGAGCTTTTGGTGAGGTCATGACATAGCCGTCCCCAATGTGAGACAAAGAACAAATGCTATGAAAGATAACTGTGTCTACCTGCACTGACATGTGGTAATATTTTTAGTACCAGTATATGTGTTTCACCCAAAATGTAATGAACAATGCACCCTCTAGGGACTGCTACAGGGGCTCCAGCCTTTGAGTCTTGTTAAACCTCCCTGCTGTCTTAGCATCACTTGTCTTGTTGGATCAATAGTAGTTTAGTGTAATTCCTGTTAACCTACAGCAGTGTGGCAGAGATGAGAGTTTTCTTAAGTTTTTCTCTTAAAAAAAAAAAGTATCCTTGCCGTCGGGTACTGTAAGCTGTCTTCTCAACAGTTTTCCTGTTTGTTCACAGTGACTATTGTAATATGATTAATATGTAAAATGGTGTAAACTTACTGCGGATTTGCTCCTCCTATCTTACTGTCCTTAGGCATTCATATGCACATGTTCCTTCTTTCCTATCCCCTGCAGTCCTGCTCTTGCAGCACAGCCCAGCCCCGTATCACATTCCCGCTGTCCATCACTGGCACAAGGCCCCCGCTTAGCAGCAGAGAAAGTCCTCGGGGTCTGCTCATAATGGACCTAAATGCAGCTCATTATCCTGATAAGGCAGGGGCGGTGGCCGAGCAATGGCTGCCTGACTGGCTGGATGACAGCCACACAGCTTTGACAGGTAGACAGAGGTAGACACAGCCATGGCGGCTATCTGATGGACCCGGCTGACAGATCCAGTTGCACCGGCCTGCTGCTCTGAGGCAATGGAAGGTATTGGAAACTGGACACTGCAGAGCCACACAATGATATCTCCAGTTCTGGCCCTCTGCTGTGTGATGGAGGGTTGTGAATGTGACCCCCAACCCCCCCTTCCCTCTGGATGTGTGCACTGCAAAACATGCCCAGCTTAATAAATCAATGTACTCTATAAAGTCAGTGGTTGTTGATAGTTTATTGCTTGTAGGCTTTTTACATTACGTTTGTGATGAGAATATATAAAGCTTTTTGATGATTTTTATTTTACTTTAGTTAATCTCCTTAGTTTTATGTCCTTATGTCCCCAGAAAATACTGAAAAGGTAATTTAGTCAGTTGGTTTTCATCTGTTAAATGCAAATATTTCCCCAATGTGAAGCACTTTCTTAATGATTACATTGTTAGACTTTCAGACTGGTATTAGGGAGAAAACATATTTTTAAAGTTTCACTGTACTTTCACTTTACTTTGCTATGCATTGTACCTAGATTATTCATGGAGGATGTCCCTTTAGAAAATGACCACAGTGGAAAATTTTGATTAATTTATCAATACATATAGTACATGTTTATATTCATATAGTTGTTCAATTAAGTACCTGAGGCAGGTGTAATTCACCTGATATAAAGGAGTGATGTGTCTTTTACTGAAGCTATGAAAGATATCTCTGGTTGTTGGGAAAAGTGAAAACAGTTGAGCTTATCTAATCAGTGGCTCCATTTTTTTTATCAGTTTGAAGACTGTATATTGGAGTAAATTATTTGATAAGGACATTTTGGCAGTACTTATGTGTGTGTGCTTGATTTTCTCTGACTGTGGTTGTCACAGTTGGAGAAAAGGCCATGTTGCCTTGTCACTATCAAGTCTGTGACATCAGGCAGGAGGGGGCGTGGAAGGAGTGGGGGACTGTCAACAGCCTCAGACCCCCGGGCATCTAAGTAGCCACAGATTCTCTTACAGCCAGATGTCAGCCATAACACCAACCACACACTCTCACTCACAAATCAACTTCTCCATGTCTGTCTCACCCATAACAGTATCCCCCCCTCCCTCTCTGCCCTTAGGTGCATCAGTGTGGGTGTGTGCCTCCAGTTTCTCTTTGTGTATATTGCCTGTGTGCGTCTCTGTTGTTGCATGTGAGTGTGTCACCCCGAGTTGATATGCCCGGTGGAGGCATGTTGGGCTGATGCCGACTTTCCGTCAGTGGGCGATTTGCATCAGGGGGGATACGAGGGCATGAGTGTCATACATTGTACAAATCTGACTCCTCTCTCTTGCCTTTGGCACGCATTGCTCTCGTATAGGGTGACGAGGTAAGAGATAGCCCCAACTGGTACGCTTTGGGCACTACACACACAAAAAAACGCACTCTTCTGCTCAGACATTTACAGCACACACAACTATCAGGAAAAAAACACATGCACACGCACAGGCTAAATGCACCAATAGAAAATGATTGCACACACTGCCACACGCACACACTGATACCTGCTCATTTTACATTTTATATTTTACAGTATATACTGTACCACGCTTTCAAAGGGGGAGGCATTTTGAGGGTAAGGAGGTATGTGTCTTGATAAAAGAGTGGTTGTTGAATGGGTATCATGCTGCTCAGCATATTTTACCATAATCGCTCACAGCGATAATTTTGACAAAGCATTCCTTGTGAAGTTTGCCATCTCCAGTGTAAATCCACATAATCCAGGTGCATATATGCTACCTGGACGCCTTTTTTCAACAGGTTTACAGTGCTCTTAAGCAGATTAGAAAATGTTTTTTCTTCTTAGACTGTGATCTTACTGGCTTTTTGATTGTCTGCTGCAGACTCGCTCCCCTCTACACCTTCATAAGATGTAAAATACTTAATTACAGCTTTCTCTCAGACGTACAATTACAGCTGACTGCTTTTGGTCCTGTTGCACCCACCAACAAAGGCATGGAATATCACATAAAGTCTCATCTGTTATTTCGACTTGAATGGAAGCCAAGGAATAAATTAAGATATGAATACCGGTGATATTCTCTGAAATCTACTATGTCTGCTTTTTTTATGTTGTTTTTTTTTAAATTAAGTATAGCTGGGAGGACAGATGTTGGAGGGGGACAAACATGACCTTCACTCTCTATTTCTCACACACATATATGTACATATAGACACAAACATGCACGCACAGCACCCACCTCTGTTTCTCACATCACTCTGAAATAGCTCCTTGTTCACCTCTGATGAGAGAGGTGGGGGAGGTAGTGAGAAATGGCAAAAAGAGACAGAGAAATGCGAGAAAGGGTGAGAGTTGACCTTTGGGTCTTGCTGAAGCGAGCTCTGTAAGTGAGGGGGCGGGTGGCTGAACTAAGTGGCTGATTCATTTCCCCAGAGACCCCCTTCCCCCAAGCCGTGCACGCACACATACACACACACACACCCTTTCCCTTGTGGATAGGTCCAGTGATCCAGGTGCTGGCCTCTGCAGAGATGGCAACATGGCCTCTGTTGACCCAGGGGGAGCCCAGCTGGGGTGAAAGGTCATGGCAGAATCCTCCCACTGACTGTCCGTGTGGTGTTTTTGGCTGTGAAGACCACAGGCGGAGCCTCAGGAAATATGGCCGCCACTGGGCCTTGCCTGACCTCTTCTCATTTTTTCATCTTTTGACAACAGAGGAGACCAGGAGAAAGGAGAAAGTGAAGTCTGCAAAGTTCAGTTGAGTTCAGAAGCGTAGGTGGAAATGTGCCTATAGGCTAGACGAAACAAGAAGCAGTTAAAATGGAGTTAATATTTTTGTGTCACTGAAACAAGGGGTTGTATAAGATCTAATAACATTCAGAGTTATTTGCTCATTTTTATTGTGTTTGGATATAAATAAATACTAACATCTTGTTTGGGGTTTTGAATGCACCCAATGTCATTGACTGTACCTATCAACAGGGCAACATTTACATTTCTTGCCACACTATCTCTAAATACACTTTTTTATCAACACTGTGTTTATTCAAGACAAGGCCTCCAATATTTAGCATCACGCATATGAACTTGGCACGCAAGTGAACTTGTCCTCCTCCCCCGCCAACCTCTCCTTCCCCTTTCCCCTCCCTCCCTCCTGCCCTGCCTCTCTCCATCCACACCTTGGTGTTTCCTTTCAACTTGATGCTAAGTCAAGCAGCTGTCTTGTTTTGGGTTACGGTGACTGACGCTCAGGTAACAAAAGCTCAACGCTGCCCGTCAGCACTCTCCCTTCTGTCAGCAGTGTGCTGAGGCAGATGCTAGGTGAGGCTGAGATACCAATGCAATGCCTGGAACAGACAGTACTGAGGGCATTATAAATTAAAAATGATCACTTTGTGAATAATATAATGGGCATAAATTAGAAATGCTTAGTATGGAAAGGAAAACCAGCATCAGGTTTGAATTATAAATTACCCTTTTCTTGTAATATAATCGCTAGTGTCCAAACAAGTTTTCCATCCTCTTTCAGAGGATCCTTCAGATCCAGGATATTGTCTCCTCACAAACACACTGAAATTAAAGTAAGTAAGTTTAAATGTAAAGAAAAAAAGGGGTTCAGACATTTATGAATAAAGTTGCGGGTCAAAGGTTTCCATGTTCTTATGTCCAGTGTAACATTTAGAAGGATCTATTGGCAGAAATTGAATATTCATAGGTATATTTTATGTTTGTACAATCACCTAAAAATATGAATCGTGTTTTTGTTTCCTTAGAATGAGACGTTTTTATCTACAGAGATAGTGGGTCCCACCATGTTTCGATAGTAGGCCTGAAGGGACAAACCACTGATTTTAAATAGGGCCTTTTGCGTTTTTCCTACACGCTTATAACAGGAGGGTGAGACAAGGGTATTGCAATCAGTAACTACACATCTAGATGCCACAAAATTCTACACACTCGACCTTTAAGTGTGGCTTAGAATACATACCCTGTTTTATAAAGAGCATTATCCAAGAGGGGGTCTTGATGCCAAAGTAGTGTGGAAGATGGAGCAAGTGAATTCCCCATCTCTTAAATGTAATGGGCCTGCTGAGGCTGTATAGATGTGGTGTAGTGTCATGAAAGTTGCACAGACATGATAGTGACAAGGTTGCGAGCAGGAACCAGACGACAACAAACACACGGAGCATCTGCAGACTGAATAATTACAGGCTGAACAGAAACAAAGATGCTTGAGCACACACAAACACACACATACACACACACACACACACACACACTTTGAGTGAGGACAGCTAGGGTTTTAAGGATAAAAAGGGATAGACTTTACACACTCAAGCTCACCCCCCTCCACTCTATGGCGGTTCCAAACAGAGACCCGAAAGATACTCCTCACAAAGATGCTGAGTGACAGGAAGAAAGGGAGAAAAGAGACTCAAAGAGAAAGACAGAGTGGCACCTAGTAAAGGAAGAGACAGCGTGTCTTTACTACTTCCTGCCGCCTGGCAGCTGAAGCTGAGAGGAAGATCCTCGTCTCCTTCTGCCTCCTTTTAATTATGGCCAATTACAAGGCTAGCACGCCAGGACTTATTACACGGCAACCAAAGAGCCCCCCTCGAGTATGTTTCTGGGACCGAGGTGCACATTATGGTGGTTTAGCGTAGCGAAATTTCCACGGCCCGAGCTCAGAGGGGCCCTTGCAGTTCTCTTTTTGTGGTTTTAATGAGAACTGAAAGCATGAAAATGCAGCAGTAGAAGAAGGCCTCCCACTATAAATGAGCAGCACTCTTCACTAGTTCACCACAGGCTAGCTTTCGAGGTAGCAGTGGGACAATGCTCCTACACATGTGTCACTCCTCAAACTATGTTATGGTAGGTGGTAATGTCTTTATCATAATTGTGCATGATGGAGGGGGGTAAAGGGGCAATGGGACAAAAGATTTGGAATGGTGGTCCTAAAGATGTTGCATAATAGGAAGAAAATGAGCTGAATTAGGACTTCTGTTATATTTCCACAAGTCCTGATATGTTGCAGGAGGAGCATGGTATGTGCGTTATCTGTGTATCTATATGACTGGGTTTTAAAAAAAGAAGTGTTATGTGGGTAAATGCATGCACCCAAGGTACCATATGATTTTAATTTTTAATTTTAACACAAGACATGATAATTGAACAATACTTATGTTAAATGTGTTGTGACAAATACCACATAACTATAATGCTATAATGTTTGATCCAGACTGGGAGCTTTATCAGATGCCATCTTTCATTGTGGCATGTAGATACTAATGAGTTTCATGCTCTTCTTTAGAAAAGTATAAGTCTGTTTCTTGGCACACATTATGGGGCACCTCCCCCCTCCAGTTGGGAGGTGTAAATAGGGCTGATTAAGGCCTCTCTTGGCTCTTTTGTGGCTTTGAGTGTTCGGACACCTCCTTGGCATGAGGTGTGAGGGCACGGCTGGCAAGTGCCAAGTTTGTGTGTTGGTGACACAGATTAAACAGAAGAGGGCTTGTCATGTGCCGGCGTGTGACAATACAGCCTGATGTCAGGTGGGTGGTCACTCATTAGGCCACGTCATTCTCTCCATTCTGTAAGTTTATAGCGCCTGATGATGTGGTGACTTCACATCATCCATAAACACTGACCTAACTTACAGAGTAGAGTTTTCCCCCCTTGTTACGTCCTTAATGTCATACACCTGTGGATGTCTCATTGATGGCTCTGAGACTCTGAAAACATAGGCTGACATTTAGACCAAGTCCTCATAAAATCGTACAATTACTGGATTTATTACTTTTGTATTGGCAATAAAGCAAAAAAGAGATCAATAATAGTAAAATGACATTATGTAAAGTGGGTTTATGGGTCATAACTGATCATAACTTTCCAAAAACACTATGCTTCCTTCCTTTCCTCCCTCTTCCAGCTGCAGGCCTGACTTAGCATTAGCTTTGAGTTGTGCAGGGAGATGGCAGTGGCACAGCATGCTAAGACAAAGCACCTTATGATATTAAATCACCTCTTCTCCACTGCTTTCTGGGGCAGTTTTGGGGAGGAGGGGTTCCCAGACTTTGGAGGGCATTCAAGCTTCTGATTTATACTCCAGTGCTGCATAAAACAGACGAATGGCTCACAATAAGAGGAACATTGTTAAATCCCCAGCGAATGAGAAGAGAGGAAGGAGACGAGACAGATATAGAGGGAGAAATAAAACAGGTGAAGGAGACCTGTGGAGATACCCATTGGAGCGTTGCGGGAGCTGTTATGCTTTTATTGGGCTTTATCTTATTTATGTGATAAAAAGCAGGAGTTGAACTGCGTTTGAACCACAGAGATTAAAAACAAAGAGTGAATCAAATCCCCAAATCACCATCTGCCTGATATCTCAAAGCGTTCCTATAAAGTATGTCGTTTTTATCTTCCTATTTTTTCAGTATGACCTTCAATGTTTTTGTGTGAGAGCAGGAGCCCCCACTTTGGTACAAACAAGTGGGAAATTAGGCTTCACTCCGCCCTCCCCATAGTGTGGAAACCACTCTAACAGGAAGCTCACACCAAACAGTAAAGGGCCTCTGACGTCAAGTTAGACATTACACCTCCCCCTCTTGTCACCAAACTTCAGTCACCTGCACTTGTTTTCTGTTTGCTCACTATCACACGCATTCTTATTACATTTTTTTACTTTTACATCTCTTCTTCCTCTTTGTCTCTCTCCCTGTTCTTCCCATTTCTACCACGTAAACACACACACATTCCCCCAGACTGAGCTCATCTAATCGGCATCTTATCAGCCATCTTGTGAGCGTGCCGTTGTTATGACTAGAGTTGTTTCTATTCCCAGAATAGGGCTGACACTGAAATAGAACATTCCCATGTATCTTCACCATGTAGTCGCTAAAACATGCCTCCAAATACCGGTTTCAGTAAATCATCATCATCATCCTCTCAGCTCATCCCTGAGCTCATCCTTCTTATGCTGTTTTGTATTGAAAGCCGTGAGATTCTTGTGTTAAAAACAATGAGCTGTGCCAAGATGGGATTCCTATTAGGCTGAGAAACAATGCATTCTTCAGACCTTGTGTATGAGTAATTTTTGTGTGGGATCTCTAAATGTTTAGCTTAATATAAATGTAGATGTTTTGAAACATTTGTAAGTGTATCATTTGCACTTGCCAAGCCATGAAATTGAGCAGTCTGATATCTTTAGAGAAGGTTTGTGTAACTGCTTTGTGTCATTAATCAGTTGAGTTCAGTTCAGAAAAGAAGATGTACTCTTTATTTTCCTCTTTTATTCACTACATTTGAAGCTATTTATCTAACCAGGAGTATTACAAAGAGGAGCGATTAGAGGAGCCATCCATTTATACATCAGCTCAGTAGCAGAGATTTCGATGTTGCAATCCCCATCTAATTTTTGCCAAAGCTTTCATCAACTCTCCTAATTAACTTAACTTTTCTGTGCAACATTGGCTCAGAGTTTGGTGTTCTTCCCCTTTTCCCTATCCCTTCTCTTCTCCCCTTCAAACCTACCTTTAACATGTGGCCTCTTACACACACTAATACTCCCAGCTACTAGTGTGAGAGAAAAACAGTGAGCCGGAGGTCCGACCGTGTTCCCCTCTCCACCCGGTGGAGCCTTTGATGGGGCCAGGGGTAGCCAGCGAGTGTGGAGCCTGGAGAGCCAAGGGGGGCTCAGGGGGCAGCAAGCAGCCTTTCCTCCACTACACCCCGTAACTCCATCTTGGGTCATGAGCTAGGGGAGAGGCAGGCACGTGCCACAGGAGCGCCGGAGGCCCCCCCGGCCCCGCTGTTGCTTTTGGACGATGTGGCGGCGCTAGCCTGCTATTGAGCCGGACCTGGTGTCGATTTCTTCATGGGGCCTCCGAGATGAGACGAAGAGATTTTGTACAGGTGCTGGTGCCTAAACGAACATGCACACGCACACACACAGACATGATCCTCAGGAAGATTTGCACAGCTGTGTGAAGGGGACCCCTCCCTTGCCAAATGTAGCAGCAGCCCTCTGTGAAGTGCACTCCAACACACACAGATGAAAAGTGACTGCTCCTCACCGGCACACTGCTCACCAGGCAGCACAGGAAAAATAAAGTTCAAGGGCCTGGCTCGCTCCTCTATTACATTAATTACTTTTATGTGTTTATTCAACTCACACTAAAAAGCAGTCTCCAGATAGATCTTGTTCATTTCCTAGTCTTCCTAGTTTTACTTCTCTTTCATGGTTTAGGATGACGTTTGAGTACTTCTGTGTAGTTCTATAGTGATCAAATGTGTGTATTTGAGTCAATACTTCTATATTCATGCATGTGCAGTACCTCTATTGTGTGTGACTGTTACAAATGATCAATCCTGTTGGTACTGAGGCAGTCTCCTTTGTGCAGAGAGGTAATCAGCTCACAACATATGAAATAAGTGGAAATTTCCTGCCCATTTTTTAAACACATCTCGTCTGGGAAATGATTGGTCATTGAGAGCTGCAGCTGCACGCCTCACTGCAACTCACAGGGCAGAGCAGAGCAGAGCAGCAGCAGCACTGGAACATCTGCCTCTCTGTTTCTGTCTGTTTCTCTCTCCTTCACGCTTCCCCAACCCTCTCTCTTTTCTCTGTTTCTTCATCTATTTCCTCTGATGTCTTGCACTCTTTCCCCGATTTTCTCTCCGTCCTCACTATAACTCTGTCGATTCTCTACCTTTCTGGCTTTCGTTCATTGTTTTTCAGTTCAATTACATCATGGAAATGACAGAAAGACTTGCCAAAAAAGTGGATGTAAAATGTACACAATCCACAAAAGCCCCATATTTCTTTATATTCAATAGATTATTGTTAATGGTGCATACCTAGTCAAGCTGAGCCCATCCATGTGCTGGGTGGCATAACATGTAATTCCTCCAGGACCATAATGCAACAATTGAAGATGGCAAAATACAAAACTGGAGCATGGATTGGAAAATTACACAAAGCACGAAATGTGTAACACCATAAAACAAATAAATAAAAAATATGTGCAATAGATTACTTTGATGGTTTTAAAGCAGTAAATAAAAACCTTCCACAAAAAATGTTAATGGTACGCATTCTCTATAGTGGTCTTTCTGTCTTCACCCTTCAAACAAACACAAGCACCCTCTCAACCGCAAAAATGAAGAGATCAAAACCACAACACATATTATGCCACCCTCTACACATAGACACACACACTTCATCTTTGCGTTTTTGCCATTCACCACTCCGCACACCCTCCCCTCCCTCCTGTCAGCCCACTCCAGATGTGCGAGGACAGAGGGAGCCCAGTCATATTCATTCAGTCAGTCACTTTCTCCCCAGAGTGAAAGTGAAACACCACCTGTGTGTCTGTCTGCATGCGTTTCAATAGCCAGAGCTATAACCTTCTACTTAACCACAGGCCAGCCAGAAAACTTCGCTGATGGCTTCCCAAGCTGGAGGACAGTGAGGTGATGTAGACAGAGAGAGAGATTGTTTACCAATGAGTTTCAAAAATTCGTATTTTCTCCAAAGAAATGAAAAAAATCTGCAGAGTGCGAAGAGATTATTTCAACGTGTGTTGCAAATCAAAGTGTTGTATGAATTTTGTATGAACTATGTCATTGTTCTTGATTCTTGTACAGTAATTTTTCCTGTCTTCTTTCAAGATACTGACACTCATTTATGCAAAATTCATTAAAAAAAAGATTTATGTTGAAAATGGTTTGGATAGTTTTACTGCACTGGCAAAGGGATTGTAATGGCCTCACAACAGAAATAAATTACTTGACATGACTGAGATGTTTTGCTGTGCATGTCTTACTAAGCTTTAGAGCAATTTGTTTAATTAAATGTGCCCAAATTTGGAAGTGATTTTTGTTATTATGTCTGCCCCAACCATTCTTGGCTACTACTGCACCCATCAGCCTAATATTTTAGCGCACATCTGTCACTGTATGCTCAAGGACTTCTCATGATTGCAGTGATTCACAATATTTAAAAAACCTTATTGACTGCTTTGTTTTATACCGCCATTGACAGCTGACTCCTCACTCCTCTTAACCAGCTGGTAGGAATCTTGTTTGTCTCCATATACCCTGTCTACTCTGGTTACATCTTGATAATGTAACCTGCATATTTTCTCATTTTCATTCCACTACTCTCCATACACGCATACATGCTGGACACACAGCCTGTCCTGCACTCCCTGTTACCCATCTACATGAGTATCCCTCCCTCTCCCCTCTATACTCAGCTCTTGCAGGCCCTTGCAGAGGGATGATCCAACACCATGCTTTATAGCCCAGAGGGACCGGGCCTAAATCTGATACTGGGCCTCTTAACACACACATAAAGTCAGCACATCCCTTAGCCTGGTAAAAAACAGTCCATATTCCTTCACCTTTACGACAATAGTGACTTTATCTCTGTGCCATTTGGATGGAGCTATCCTTGAGTCTGTTACTCAGAGTATGTATCTAATGTGAATAATATTTAAATAAGTCAGATACCACCAAGACAGTCAATGACGTAAAGTACAGCACTACATTAAGCGAGAAGAAAAGCTGGTATCCCAATACTCCTGTACTTTGGATGCCTTGCTCAGGAGCACTTTAACAATGACATTCTGTGCATTCACTTGCATCATTTAGGATGTGTTCAACCATTCCAACAAATAGCAATGTGGCAAAAAAAAACTGGGTACTGGTGTAAACATGAAATGTGAACCTGAAAATTTTGTTTCAAGCGCTTTTATATGCTAAGAGACTGCACAGTGATTATTGCTATTTTGAGGCAGAATTTTGTAACTCTGGCAAGGAAACCAATATTTACAATTAGCTTCTTTGTCTCAGTACTTGTGAGTAACAGCATAACTAACAGGCAGCTACGTGGTAAATGCTGCCAGGTATTCTACATTTTGTGTTATCAGTCTGCTGAGTTTTATGCTGTCCTGTGCTGTGGCAAAACAGAATAAACTTTGTTGCCAGTCCACCCTATATATGGCTCTTTTTGGCACGGCATATACTGTGTTAGTGCAGTCGTCTTATTGAGATGATTGAGGAATCTGTATTTATTATGGACCGGTGTTGTCGGTCTGAACTTGGCCTTACCCTGTGTTCACGCATACAAATTTAAAGTAGCCGTCTCTTTTTTGTCTCTCGAGCCTGTAGCCTGCAGACATACTCTACTCTGATATTATTTTCTTCTGTTGCCACGAACTGGAACAGAAAAATATAGTTTCTTTCCTGAGTGCTTCCATGCATCATTTTGTCTTTTCAAGTCTAAGTTGCATGCTATATAAGTTCTATTTCTGAATATTTAACGTTGAAGGCGCAACAAATAGCTTTTATACAAGTATTTTTTCATAGTTGAGTGGAGTAGAAAAAAGCTATGAGCTTCAGTTTCCTAAGTACAATTCAGCGTCTTCAGGTTGTCACTCCTGCATGTCAGAGTTAATTTGCTTGAACTTGAACTTTTCCCAACCTCTTTTGGTTGTGCCACTCGGCAACTTTTGAGTTTGGGATTGCTGTGGCAGTGACAGGATGTTATTTGGAGGTTTTCTTCACCATGAATGGCAGGCTGTCGCGCCCGTGTATGTTTGAACAGGGGGTTAGACTTTGACCGGCTGGTCTAGGGATTAATTTCTTTTGTCTTCAGGCCAACATGTACCACACTGCATTTGCAGGTTTTTGTTGGGGTGTTTTTTTGCAGAGGGTGCTGCTATTCCTTCCCATGCACATATGCCACCAATGTTGTGTGAGGGTTTAGTCATTTAGCTACCAAATGGTCTAAACTTCACACTGTCCTCACATCCATCTTACCTCAACAAGCTGTTTGCTCAATGTACTACAATTTGATTATTTATTTTTAGTTTAGTTTTAGTCTTTGAAGTGGAATATTTGTGCCTCCCCAGAAGAGATTATTCCCTTTGATGCTAAAGATAATTTTGACCGTGCAGGCAGAGTTATAGTGGATAAAATGATCATAAATATGATCTTTAATAAGTAACCACGACCAGTAGCATTGTTAAAGCATGTCATAAACTATAACTCCATCACTGCTCTCTGCTAACTGCTGAGCTAACTTACAAACTCCACAACAAATTTCAGAGTTTGCCACCACAAAGCCCAGGTCAAGAGGCCAGTGAGACAAACAAACCCTTGTCTGTCTTTCTGTTTGGACAAGGATTTGTTCCGGAAAAGCCTTCACTCTGTCTTCCTTCCTGAGGTGTTTATTTGCACTTGGGCTCCCACCAGCACCTCAGCTGTTTACAGTGTTTGTTTGAATCGTTTCTATTTTATTTTCCAAAAAAGAAAAAATTGTTTGGACAATGCTTGTTTGTTTCGTGACCTATAAATATTTCTAGACAGGCAGCCGGATAGACATCCTCATTCCCATCATCAGAGGTCAACCAATTAGGGAAAATAAGCCATTGGTCCTGAGGGTGTTTTTATTTGCATCATAGCTATGTTTCTTTTGCTAATAGCTGTGGTTTCATGTCTGACCTCACTGGACAGACGAAGTGTAAAAATGTTACAGCCACTTGTATTTTCCATGTCACAGACTGGTCTATGTATAAATTCTACTTCTATCCTCCTCTACCTCTGTCCTTAGCTTTTATTTCTGCAGTTGATTTGATTTTTTTTTTGATGTAATACAACTGCCACTAACAATTGTTTCATTATTGATAAATCTGTTAATTGTTTTTCCAATTAATGGATTAACAGACATGAGTCTTTAAATATCCAGTGCGTAACATTTAGGAGGATGTATTGGCAGAAATTGATATAATATTCAAAGGTATGTTTTCATTGGTGTACCTGAATACAGGAATCCTTATGTTTTTGTTACCATAGCAGATCACCTTTCATGGACGCTGCCATGTTGAACTGCCATGTTTCTACAGTAGCCCATAACGGATGAACCAAACACTGTCTCTTCATAGGACCTTTCACATTTTTTTGCACGTTTTATGGTCACCATAGTTTAGTTTCTCCTTCGCAGTTGGAAGGGGAGGTGAAGCGAGGGAGTTGCAATCTGCAACTAGACCACAAGGTGCCACTAAATCCTATACACTGGACCTTTAAAATGCCAAAAAGTTTTTCCATCATAATAAAGTAAAAAGTCCTCTGCATAAGAACCAGTGTAATCCCTTAAGATGAAAATGCAAATGAAAGAGAGCCTCTGGTGTTAAAGGGAGGAGATTACGTCCTACTAATTAGAATGACTCATCTCTGCCTGAATCAGCAGCTATGCAGTTGAGCTCCTCACAGAATTAAAGCTTAGCTAGTTAGACCATCCTCTTTCTTTTGTTCTCCACTCTTCATATGTGATAAAGCTCCTGTCGAAAATCAACCCCTTTCTTCTTTAAATAAAGAGTTAGGGATGTAAATTTTAAGGACACAGAAACATATCTTGCAATGTTTAGCTAAACTCCCCAAATGTAATTACAGATTGTAGTGTGACTGAAACTGCTCTTATCTTCTGTGCGCACATCCAGAACCACCACTGGTCTTGTAGCATCCTCCCAGGTATTTCGTTGATGACTCAGCAGTGTGCTGGCAGGAGTGGTCCGGATGTTAGGGGTTGGCTACAGAAAGGTTAATCAGGATCAGAGCTCAGACCCTCTGGCCTTGTTCAGAACCAGCAAAGCATACAGCTCTCTGTTTTCACAATACACCCTCGCAGCCATTAGTGCTGTGTCACCAGCCAAGGCCTTGTATATGTGTGTGACAGTATGTGCGTGTGTATGTGTATGTGTGTACAGTTATGACTTTCTGGAATCAGGAACCCCCATACACACACTTATGTGCTTACGTATTCAGTCACATGAATTCACCCACACACACGTTAGCAGGCTGTGAGTCTCATTAGCCACCTCCTGACTCAGGGTGTATTTTGAGGAAGTAGGGGCCAGTGGACCCTTGCTTACTCATGCCTGGAAGTGACAAAACGTAACTGGCCTACTCAGACCAAAAGGCCATTGTGACTAGTATTGTACTTTAGATGTGTTCACTCACTTCCCCTCTTGTGACGTTTGGCCCTCTGATCCTCAAATATTCAGCAAAGACACTTTCACAAGCAAGTCTGGAGGGATCGAGGAATGGGTTTATATGACATATACATATACATATATATACATATGTTTATATGTATATACCATGAAACTTTGGAGATTTGTCACAACAGAGATTTTGCTATACAGTTTGACAGCCAGGGTTGTAATTTCTTTAATATTTCTTGTTGAAGGCAATGTTGAAACTAATGAGCAGGGCTTCTAAATAGCAATATTAGATTTACACTATTTTACTGTTAATTCAGTAGGATTGCATGGAAGATTTTATTTTGAAGCGGCTACAGAAAATTCATTGTATTTACTTCCAAGGTTGACACAGGTTCCTTTTATTCACTGTAACTTGGTATACACAACAATATATGGACAAAATTTCAGCATTTCTTTTTTACCTAATGGGTTTTAAATATTGTAGGGAGCAATAGTAAAAAAAAAAAAAAAGAAACCATTCTGATGAGTTTGGATGAACAGCTGCAGGTGACACTGTTCTGTAAGAACCAGTATACCTTTGACATGTCATACAAGGAAACGTCACTCGTTGTATCTTGTAGCAGTTGCTTATGGAATGGCACAGAAAGAGGCATAGTTTTTCTGCATTTTATCATCCTTTTGGGCTTTTATTTATTAGACTTTTGAGGTGTAGATCTTGGCCATTAGTCTTTGCTTGGGAACGGTTGGTTCTCTCTGGTTCTCTGTTCTAACAAAACTGATTTCTGGCAGGTTTACAGAAAAGCAGTGCAGACTCAACAAAAGCATGGTGAGATGGGCCTGATCTAGCAAAGATCTCAGTAGAATACATCGGCCTCGCACTGCTGGTTCTGTCTGAGTCATGTTGCCTAGGGCGGCATGATAATGTGACCTCAAGTGGCGTGATGTGTGACACCGAGCTATTCCCTCTATTATAAACCACAATCTGTGAAGAGGAGTGGCATTCAGCCACCATTGCCCAACTTGGGTGGCTTTTCCTCCCCTTCACATCGCATGTCCTCACCCGGGAGAAAATTGCACAACATCAAATTAGCCAAGTCTTATTTTTTTTCCACACTAAGTGATGAACGCTCAGCCATACATGTGGAAGTTTAATTTTCCTCTTACTACTTTCCTCACATTTACCCACAAGCCTATTTTTTTCTCTATTTACTGAACCCAAAATAGACTCAGTTGGGGGGAGAGAGAGGTATAACTCATGGCACACACACTGTATATTTCCAGCATGCCCTGTAGTAACCGTGGCAGCCGCAGAACATCGTCTTTTTATGTATTTTACTCACTCCGACTGACAGTGGGCACAGTGTACCAAGGTGGTGTGGTTGTTAAAAATAGAAAGAGTTAACTCAGCGGAGCACTTGAAAAGATTTTGCTACCTGTAGACATTTCCTGAACAGGGCCACATTTCCTCCCCTCTTCTAGATCAACAGTCACCTAAATGAGGACTGTGATCTGTCTTGACTGCTTCCTTTGAGGGGGGAAAGACAGTGACAGAGGAGATCGTGCGAGATGGAGAAGAAAACAGAGGGAAACAGAGGAGGGCAGGGGGTTGTGTTTGATGAAAGCCTGGCTCTCTGTTTACTACAAGCTAAAAATACTACCCAGTCTGGTTTGCAGCAGGCATGAGGGGGGTTTGGGGCTGTGTACATATGTGCGTCTGTCGCCCCAAACCCAACAGCTGGAGGCTAGAAGGCCGAGAGAGAGGGTTCCACATCGTTGCAGGGGGAACAACAGGTGGACGAGAAGCCGCCTGGTTCAGTGTTTTTACTGTACATATATCTGTATGTATGTGCAGAAATCTGTTCTTACAAGTGCATATATGTACACAAGCTTTATACGCCAGTGCCCCTTCTAAAAACCCCAGCGTCACATAGAGCCTGTGTCTCTGGCTAAACCCAGGCCTGAATTGTCTTATTCATGCTCTCTAATCTATTTAAATCCCAACTGAGGCAGTGCTATGAATCAAAATTAATGACTGTGTTGTTGATGCTGATGTTAAAGCTCTGGTATGAGTGCTGTATTGGTCATTCACAGCAGCAAACTCGCTCAGTAAGCCTCTATTTTTACACGTGTGTGTGTGTGTAGTGGGGCCAGCATGTGTGTCTTTCCCTACCACTCGCTTTTACCCTGATGACAAGAGGCAATTGGCCTTCTCGAATGACAGTGACTAGGTACTGTGAAGGCAATTGTACCCAGGCAGCTGTGCATCTCTCTCTCTCTCTCTCTCTCTCTCTCTTCCTTAGTCCACTTCCATATAGCAAAAATTAAAGCAGTTACTGATTCTGTGATTAAATACCTTCCTGTGTCGTGCAGGAACAATCAGATAAGGGTTACCATGTAGGGAATTCGTAGGCTAAAAACAAGGTAAAGCCAGTGGCCAACACACTTCACTGGGTCATTATTGGCATACCTGAGATGCTGAAAACACACCGGGTGGCTGCATTGGAAGCAGGAAATTGCACGTGGACGGCAACAAGAGACCGTAATGAAGTATCAAGTATTTGAATAAAGTATTTATATTGTTATTATGGTATGATATAGTTAATCATTTGCCCCCCCAACCCCCCCAGCAGTTATCACCATCACACTTACTATGGAGAAGTCTTTCTATGAGTGGGTCCCTGTTTTGTCAGGCATACAAGGGTGACGCAATACACACTTACTAACCCTAACCCTTTAATTGAACCTTTTTTAAAACATTATTTGTTTAAAAAAAATCCCACTCCTTCTTCTCAGAGTCATAACTAAGTCAAATCACATGTCTCACACACTTCCTCCTGGAATCAGTGCGACTTACTCTATCCAGTGACAGCAGTATCTCAATTTCCATCATGAATGAACATCTATTAATCTGTAAAGAAAAACTAGGGAAATAAAAGATTTTGCCTCATAATTATCCCATTTAGGTGTTTTCTTAATTAATAATTCAGTGATTTGGGTTGTGGTCACTGTTGCCACAACCCAAGTGAAAATCAGTTTAAATTTGTTTTTTGTAATCCTTGTTTTAACCATTTTCGAGACCTCTACACATTCAAATACGGTGGCTGTGGTAGGTGGCTGTGGTAGGCAGAGGTAGTGAACAGAGGATATTAGGCCACAGTGACTGGCCAAATGTGTGGAATAGTTTCATCTGGCCTTATCAGTTTCATGTCTTGTTTTGTCTGCCGAGTCTGGCAGGCCCAGTGTTGGTCTTCAGGAAAGAATGTAGGGTCATCAAGCAGAGCTGATGGAGTTATTATGAAATTTGGCTCTGGAATAACACCAGACAATCCTGTCCACTGTAAATGGGAAATAGTCAGTCCAGCTCTCATTCCAGCTGCATTTAGTAATGCCACAAGGAAGTTGTTTCATTCAGATTTTCTAACATTCTGCTCTTTGTAATTTATCGTTAAATGAGCACACTCCTGAGAGCTCCCTAGACCCTGTGACCTCTTTGCAGTTTCCCCAGACACTGGCCAATTGCGTGTCTCTAAACACTGTCACTGGCCAACCAGGCGTCTCCGGCCTGCGTAATCATCCTCCTTTGCTTCCCTCCAACATTTGCAGACAGCATCAAAACATCAGTCCTCAAAAAGCTTAACATGTGTCTCGATCGAGTGAGGCTCCCAACCAACACTGCTTCTCATGTCCACATCTTTGATGCTGAAAAATGGCACCATAACAAAAACAAAAGACTAAGTGGGACGTGGAAAGATGCTATATTTGGAAACACGACAAGATGTCTCTTCTCATTCTTGTTCTGGCTCTCGCAGCTTTACTATGCTGTCTCCTTCTGTCTGTCTGTCTGTCTGTATGTGCGTGTGTGAAGCCAGCTGTGGTCATATAGTATAATAAGGCTCTCTATCTGAAATAATGGCTTTAATGCTGGTTAAAAGGGGAAAGGGGGTTGGGTGTGGTCAGGCTGACTCCTGCGCTCAAGGATCAGCTGGCACGCTGTCGGGGCCATGGCACCAGGCACAGGGCCTCTGTCTGGGTAGGACAGACAGCTGGTGGGGGGGTTCTCTGTCTGGGATACACACACAAAACACACACACATCATCTTTAATTTCCCTCTTCTGTACCCAGACAACTCTTGTTTACATCGTGTATGTTGTATCATGTCTCTCTCATGTAGTAGCATTGTGGTTTACAGTTTTTCGGAAAGTGAAATGAGTAATACCTGAGTGGATGCTTGCTGTAAACACTACTGATACTGCATGTTTTATCTATTAATACTGTTGCACTGAATTTTCAAATATTCAACAGTTTTATTTAGAAAATATCAGGAACCTTTATTTGTAAAATACTTAATTGCAATGAATTGCGGTTGAGTAATCAATTATTTAAATGACAGTCACCATTTCTAGGTCATCAAATGTCTCAAATTTGGTGCTTGATTCTTCTAGAATTGTAAATTGAAAATCAGTGGGTTTTGGACTCAGTCCATAATGAAAAGTATTATTAGCTGCATGCATGGTGCTCTTATGTTTATATATACCGTATGGAAATGTTTTAGTTCCTGAGAAAACAGCACCGTCTGTGTTGTTGAGGGAAATTATTTCCTGTGCATAAGCCACGATGCCATTAGTGTCCATTTCAAAAGTCGCCCTGAACCTAGAGCAAAGTGCTGGCACGCCCCTTGTCATTTATAATATCAGGCTGACTGCTCTATTGATGACGAGAACAAAGCCACAGTGTGGCCGACCTACAGCAGTGGCCGTAGTAACATGGCACCTCCCTGGTGACTGACGATGCCACGCTGGCTGCTACCACAGCCTGGCACGGGGGGGGGAACGGGGGGGGGGGGGGGGTATGCGTGTGTGTTTGAGGGGTTGGGGGGCATTTGGTGGTTGTGGCAGCTGGCAGTGAGAAGACGAGGGGGTGAGGTCCTCATTTATAAAGACTCCCCTGTGTGAACCCCATGCGAGGCCACACCCTGGATGCAAACTCAAACTTGCACGGCGAGGTGCACGTACACATTCTCACACAGTCATAAACACACACATATGCTGCGCTACACAGATATACCCACAAATATGCAGTATAGACAAGGCAACTGACAGATTACCTTTAAACACACAAACTGCTCTGGTGCTGCATGTGTCACTGTCCTTTCATTTTTGTTGGAC
>NW_023339762.1:10685212-10693164 GCF_004916995.1 Morone saxatilis | reverse complement strand
TCTGTGTTTGTGTGCATGTGTGTTTTTTTCTTTTCAATGGATGAGTGTGAGTGATTCAAAGGCACAGCAGTCTACAGTTTTATCCTGTTGAGTCATTGCTGCTTGGCTGATGAAATGGAGAGTGGTGTCACGTCGCTGAGCTGTTTATTAGCTCTAAGGAGACAGGGAAATGTAATCAAACTGTCCTGATTGAGTCATGTGACGGCCATTCATCATCCCACATTAGAGCCCACAATGAAGAAATATTAGCATTTGGCCTCACTGGATGTGTTGAAATTTTTCCCAGAAGAGAGGAGGCCTTGAGTAACTAGAAACGTTTGTTTGGGTGCTTGTGTGCACGTCTGTATTATATTTATGTATATATGGGTATATGTGTATTGAAACATGACAAAATTCTCAAGTGTCAAACAGATTTTTGGTGTCGTTTACTGTTTACATTCGACTTTAAAAGCATTCAAATGTGTTTGCCGCTGTGTTCTGTCTTCATGAGGGCCACCACACTGGGGACCAGTTAAGAGCAGATCGTGTCCAGCTGTCTCTGAGGACAAATGGTACATCAGGCAACTGCTTATTCCCTCCACCCTCTCCTCTCGCCCCTCCACCCTATATTTCTCCCCTCCCTTCTCATTCCCCCCAGTGTTTACTTGACTTTAAGTGCTAAAAAACATTTTTAGTGCTTTTATCATTTTATGGATTCCATCACATGCCTAGAATAGCTGTGTTGTGGTGACAGCTTCCTGGAAATCGGTTGGTGTTTATGGATAGATGGTGTTTTGTTTTATGGGTTTCACATGGAGGGTAATGGGCATTTGAGTTTGTTTTTATATATTTTTTAACTTTTATAAACTCCCCCAGGTTTACAGGTTTAACTTAACATTTGGCAAATCCTGATGGAGAACAGAATAATGGGACAATCATACAGCAAAGTAAATTATTACAGCTAGATTTATATATAATATTAGCATTTTTGTTTTTATTTTTTATCCAGGCTATATAAATGCTTATGTTTGGTATTTATGTTACATATTTACAGCACTTTTGAAATGTAACTACCAACATGTTCTTATAAACATGTCATGTTACTTCTGTACATGGGGGAGTGAAACCTAAAAGCATTCCCTCACCAGCACCCGTATTTCTCCGAGCTGACGGCAGCTTCATCTCTCGGCAGCCTTCTCATAATTCATCTCTTTTGGCTTGTTTATGCTGCACATTTATTTTGTTTGCGGTAACATTTCACCGACCCTCACATCTCTCAATGTGAAAAACGCTAATGCGCCTCCAACACAACATCAAAGCCTCTCCCTCACCCAATGCCCTCTCTGGCTGTTTCAATTTATGGCTTTTTCTTTCACCTTATAAGATAAAAGACCATCAGCGCTCCCCACATGTACATATGTGCATGGACACACACGGACATATACTGCCACATGGGGATGCACATATGTACACACACTTTCTCTCTCTCTCTCTCGCAGCCCCACAGTCATGTCCAAACAGAATGATCAGTAAATCAAATAAAACACCCACAGTCTTTCAGAGAGAAGGAGTGTGCTCCAAACAACGGAGAGATAAAAAAGGGGAAAAAAAGAGAAGGAGAGGAGGAGGGGAGGAGTGGACACGGGGGATTGTACGTCCTCGTGAAAGTAGCCCTCAGAAACAAAAGCAGCTTTGAGTGCGCACCCACTCAGAAGAGAGATTAGTCGGTACACACCCCTCAACACACCATCACCACCACTACCCCTGCAGAAAAGAGCTTTGGCTGCAGTTTAGCGGCACGTGGCGCAGCCCTTGATACTTATCATGTGCGTCAGGTGCTCTCGCTCAGTTTCCTGTTCTTTAAAACATAACCACCATTTCCCTCTTTCACTCCCTCCTTCTTCTCCTTCTCTCGGTCCAGAACTAATCCATCCACACTGCTGCCATCCAGTCTTACCCTTCATTTCTTCTTACTCTCTTTCTCTTTCTCTCTTTCTCTGTCCATCTATTTCTCCTGCTTTTACAAATACAAAGAACATATTGTATCTGCCAGCGTTAAAGTGAATCCATTCTCCTTGGCAGCGGCCTGGCCCGTGGTGAATCTGAGCTGGGCTAGCTCTGTTTTCCAGCTGGCACCAATGCTGCTGGTAGAGCGGGTTGGTTGCTCGTTGGGTTGGTGAATTTGAGTCCAGCTGACACGTTGGTTTAGGATTCATTCACGCAGTCTGTCGTTCTTGTTCTCCCTCTTTCTCGTTCTCACTCAACTTGCATAGCATGACCCCAGTTCACCTCATATGAAGCAAATATGAGGATGCTGGTTTATATCTTTGTTTGCACAAACAAAGTGTTTCTACACACAGGAACTTCTGTAATATCACAAGTTTCTGAGGGATACACTAAAGAAAGAAACATTCAAGGGAAGATTTACAAATAGGTCACATGAATATACCCGACTGACTTTTTCACACATCCATTGCATTAGCTGGTGGTTTTCAGCTGCTCGTCTCTCCATCTGGAAACCAAACTGTTGAGCCCTTTAGAAACCAGAGAGGAAGAATATTTTAAGGTCATGGTAGTGCTCCTATTTAGTTTTGGAAATTCTTGGAAAAGTCATGGAATTTTACATCAGGGCCACAGCAGGAAGCCTGAACTCAAACACAAAAACATACACACCCATGCATACACAAGCTCTGAACTACACATACTCATGACTAATAATTTTTAATAGTAACAACACCCTTGTACATCCGCACAGTCTCGCATACACAGACACACACATAACCCAAAACACATTACCAAAGTAGCACACTCTTTCATGAATGCAGATATAAACACAGTGACACAAACACATCAATAATGAGATGCTATCGCATTTCATAGTCATGGTTCAGGCCCAGAAACTGAATACAGTCTCCTCCCCTCCCCACAAATATGAAAGAGACCAGAAGATAAGTCAACACACTCACAAGGCAGCAAAAACAAACTTTTAATAAAGGCCACCAGAGCCTTTTGAAGTTTGTCTGACTGCCCTCCCTCTTTTCTCTCCTCCATCTTTCATCCTTCCATCCACTTCATCCCCTGGCCTCTCTTAACTGCTGGCCCATGCTTGTCATAAAACAATCACACACATCTTCTCTCCTGCTTGCAATTTTCTTTTATGTTGTATATCTGTGGGTTTTTATATACAGTTAAGAGCACCGGTCAGCTTTTGATGTTTTTAGGCCAAGGCTGTGAGAGGAATAGGGCAAGATGTGGGGTCAATTTGTGTGTTATGCATTCACTACATATAGTACAGTGTGCATCTGTATAACTCTCAACCTCTTCTGAAGATGATAAAAAAAACTGTGTTTTATGGCGCAGTATGATGGTTTAGTTACGTTAATTTGTTTATAGTTTGGTTTGGTTTAGGTTAATGTTCCTGTAAAGTGTTTAGAGTACAGGCACCGAAATGGGGCACATATGTTGGTCATTACCCAGATGCTTTGTTTGAAAGCTCCATGCAAAATCTTAGAAACTGTGAACCTGTAGCAGTTCTAAGTCAAATTGTGAATAATCGTAAATGACATGCCGCAACGTCTGGCAGATTTTTGTAGGAGAATGGGAAAGTCATCCTAAATCATGCAGTTACTGAGATAAGACCTTAATTTGTAAAATATACACTGAGCATCAACTGAGCCCAGCAGCTAAGTGGTAATGACATGACTCACTGGCGAGACTCATAAACAAGCTGTAGCATGATTATGCAACTGCAATGCCAATCCTTTATGTTACATTTATTTAAAAACTGGTGACAATTTAAGAGAGAGTTAATACTGTTTCCAGAACAGCTGCCATGTTTTCTCAATTTGAAAGTCAGAAGCAAAGACAGTGGGAGGGGAGGATTCATCCTGTCAGTCAGCTGTAGGAGTGGTCTGTGTTGAATGCGTCAGAAAAGGAGAGAACTACTAATGTACAGTCTAATTGAAATGATGGCCTAACAAATTTGTATCCAGCTGGCTTTTAGAACATGAGGTAGAGTGTACAGAAAACACTGGTGGTGTGCTATGGCATGCAATTATGTGTCACCTCGCAGGTGGTGAGTATGCTGAAGTTGTGGTAATAAACCCGAATGCAGCTGTATTGAATTTAGCTATGGTTATAGCTAGTTGCCTGCTGCTTTTGTTTTTTAAACCTTGCTTTATTCTTTTGACAACATCAGCACATCAGTGGCCTGCTGACTTTCCTGGTTTAATGTGGTGTGTTTGTAGCTGTATCTGTGTGTGTTGGTGTCAACCCCCTCTCCTGGAGACAAAGGCCACTTGTGTCCATTTCTTTCCTGCTTTCAAATTTATTTTCCTTTTCTTCTGGCTTTTTTAAAAAATTTCCCTCTTCCTTTACTTTCTCTTTCTGGCCTCTCCCTCCCTTCCCTCATCCCTGATCTCCATTCTCCATTCATGCAGCCCTGTCACGGCGATGATAATGATGACCTCTGTGTAATGCTAGCTTGTTATTGGCCCACCAGCGAGGCCAGTGTGTGCACCCTCTGTTGCTTTTTCTGCATTGACCATTGTGTTACGAGCGAAAAGCTGGACGGTGTGTTTATGTGTGTGTGTGTGTGTGTGTGTGTGTAGGTGAAACACAAAGAGCAGGCAGCCAGTCTGGGTGAGCTGCACAGTGGATCTATGGAGAGGCATAGAAATTTACCTAAACTGACCTTATGCTGTTGCTTTTATTATACTGTAGTCTTTATAATTTTATGCAAACAGGGGTGGGACATAACTGGAGACAACCACTCCAGTATCTTTGTTTTACTGTATATTTACACATAAATCCCTTATTGTTGTGGAAATTATTTAAACATGGTCCCTCCATTTTATTTTAGATGCATTTACCTTGTGCTGCTGGCTGACAGTTGAACAGTAACTTTAATCTGTTGCCTGTTCAAGACAGCAACCGAAAAACAGGAAATGAGATCATCCAACATCTGAGTTTGAATTTTTTGGTCACTGAGCTTTAAACATAACAGTCACATATTATCACCTTCAAAAATGTACATGGTGAATGTGCAACTTAAGCATCAATTACAAACTTGTTTCTGGCTGTTAAAGTCTGAAATACACTCTCCTTTTAGCAACAGCCTGTTTTTAAAAAATGTGGCAAGCTTTTCATCTCTGGATAGTAGCAGAAATAAAAATAAAATGTTCTGCTAATTGAAGATAATTTGACAGAAATAAAATGGACTAGTAAATAAATAAAAACACAAAACACAATCTGAAAATGAAGAACACTACATATTTTGGGTTTTGACCATAACAGCATTTTAAAACCTTGCTCAGTCATTCAAAATCCCATTTCCACTGGAATGAACATCATTGTAAGTCATGCTAGTGCCGTGTACGTAGACCAAGTCCTAACAAAGGTAAAAAGAATGACGCTATAAAATGTTACGCAGGTTGTAGCACCAGGCCTTCTGAGGTCATAGTGGTTGGAAAACACATTACGCATTCATTACAGCATGCAAGGACGGTGACCTGTGCAATTGTTTTCCTCTTGTCTTATCTCTCTTTCTGTCCCAGCTCTGTCTCCATTGTCTAGTGCGATTGAGAGCATTTCAATGACAGGAATCTTGTTTTGTTGAATAGCGCGGCCTAGTCGGACACCGATGCCAAGACATTCCTGGAGCTGGTAGTCTTTCCTTCTGGCAGTCCTGCACCTCTGTCTCCTCTACTCTCCTCTTGTATTTTCTCTATTTTACTTCCTTCCTTTTCATTCAGTAGTCTTCCTCAAGGTGACTGTCAGAGAGAAAGGAAGAGAGAGAGCGATAGTGAGAGAGCAAGAATGGGAGGTACATGTGTATCTTTGAGTTGCTGTGTTTTTGGTTGCCTGTGTACGTGCTCAGTGTCTGTGTGTTGATTGTTCAAAGACATGTGCTCTGTAATCCATTCAGGACTGCACTATTCAGTGTATATACTGGCCCTGTTTCCCATGCTGAATAAGGCACACCACTCCACAACACCTAAATACCATTCATTACATGTCAAGGCTACCACGCAACTCCCTCAGTCTACCTCATCTAGTATCTCATATCCCATTTGCATGTCATGTCTCCATTTGTCAGTAACCATGCGATGGTAGAATCTGGCACGGATCACAGAATGCAGAGATAGCAGCTCCAAGCTTTTCTCCAGGCTTTATATCTCTCCAACAGATGGCAGTGTGAATCGCTCTATCGGCACAGGCCAGCTGGTGAGGACTGTGTGTGAATTAAGGACTGCTGTTCTACATGACAGTAATAGTAAAGTACACCTCTTCTCTTCTCTTCTCTTCTCTTCTCTTCTCTTCTCTTCTCTTCTCTTCTCTTCAAACAGACAAGATAAGTTATTTATCTCTGATTTTTCTCATGCATTTCTACTTATACGGTAGTTTTACAGTTAAGTTAGAAAAAAGCTGTATGACAGTCATACATACATATTCTCAGCATACAGTATTTTCTGTATTTGCTGCAACACCTTACAGTATTACAGCCAAATGTTTACTGTACATTCAATTAAATATTCAAAACCAAGGCAAAGACACTATATTCAGTCGTTGAGGAAGTAGTCAAATCATGTACTTCAGTAAAACTAACTAATGCCATGCTGTAAAAATACAAGTAAAAGTCCTCACTTGAAAGACTTAAGTTAAAGCAAGTGCCATCAGGAAAATGTACTGAGAGTATTAAAATCTAAAGTACTGGCATTGGGGTTCTGTACTGCTGTTTGATTTTGTTCTGTAAACTGAAAATCTATAAATAAAGTGTTTAGAAAGGGACCCTGTGACTGTTATACCATTATATAGCATTAGATTATTATGACCCTTGCATCAATGTAAAAGTAGGATTTTACTGTTGTAGTTGGTTGAGGTGGAGATAATTTTAAACTATTTTGTATAGGATTGCAACTAATGATTATTTTCATTGTGGATCAAAGGAAAAGCTGCAAATGTTCACATGTGAAGCTGGAACTGTGAAACGTTTTTGAAAAATTACTTTAAAAGTCAAAAAGTCAGCTGCACTTTTCTCAAAAATGTTGAATTAGTAAATTAACTAAAGCAGTCAAATTACTCTGCTTGTAGGGGAGTAAAAAGTATAGTTATATCTTAAATGCATAGGCCCAGAAAGTGGCATGAGAAGAAAATACTCAAGTAAAGTACAAGTATCTCAAATTGTAATTTGAGTACAGTACTTAAGTACAGTTAGATTCCAACGCTGACTATATTTCAGTTGTCTTTTGCATTCTTTTATACACATCTCACAACATTCAGCCTGACATATGGGGTACATCTCTGGAAACTTTGATATTTTCAGTAGAATAAGAAGAAAATAGAATTACATAGTTAGAGTTTGGTGAGTGATATTGGAAAGTGATGAGCAAATATCTTAATTCTTAAATCCTGTATCTGGAACCTGCAGGTGGAAGCTGGGTGGTGGTGAGGCTGAAAGTATAGGGAGCCATACTGATGAAGGGCATTGACAGAGCAGAAGGAGAAATGGGAAATCTTGCAACTTAAATACACCGCCCAAATTGGGAGGGTGTGTTTGGTATATGATTATAGAGAGAGACATCTCACGTGTATATACAGCAGTGCAGCTCGAGGTTGACTGTCTGAACTAGCTCGCAAAGGCGTCGCTCCATTTGTGTGTCTTTGAACAATGCTTGGCCGCACAACATTTGTAATGAATCTCCAGTAAGCTTTATTAAGCAAACTCATGTCAGATCTGAAAGTATGATGTGACTGGTATGTCTGAAAGGTGGTGTTTGCTCTTGTTCTGACACTGGCTGCTTTTATTGCCCTTTGTGCTGCAGCTTCAGTGTCTAAGAAAAAAAATACCCTACAGGGATAATAAAGTTGATTTTATTACATCTTATCTTGTTATGAATTGGGTTTGTGAGAGTTCCTGTACCTAATGTAATTGGAAAAGCCATGATTTATTCAGAGCACTGTCACCACACAAT
>NW_023339762.1:10684788-10685195 GCF_004916995.1 Morone saxatilis | reverse complement strand
TACTTTACTTTGCAGGACAAACTAGTCTGTTAGTCTGGTGACAGCTTATGATGACTTGAGGTGTCACTCAGGTGTCAGCTCTTCATTAGTTTGCTACGCCCAAACTCTCCCCTGCAGCTCTTTTTGCCACTGTTAAAGGACCAGTGTGTAGGATTTAGTGGCATCTAGTGGTGAAGTTGCTGATTTCAACTAACTGAACACCACTTCCATCTGTATTTGACGACCTGGAATGAAAATGAGCTGTGAAGTGTATAGTCGAAACTATGGTGGCTGCAAAACTAGCTAAAAAACGCAATAGGCCAGGGGCTACTGCAGAAACATGGCAGTTTAACATGGCGGACTCCATAAAAGGCGACCTGTGGAGTCTGTAGGTAAAAACGGCTCATTCTAAGTTAACAAAAACATAA
>NW_023339762.1:10683893-10684688 GCF_004916995.1 Morone saxatilis | reverse complement strand
AATTACTATATTGAGGTGATTATACACTAATTAAAACATACCTATGAATATTATATTCAATTTCTGCCAATAGATCCTCCTAAATGTTTACACACTGGTCCTTTAATGTGGTCCCTCGTGTTTGTTTGTTGTTTGCTAGGTGACTGGCAAACGAGCGCAAACAAGTGTGTGGACACACTGTATGCACTGTTTCTCCACTTGTATACTTCTGTGTTTGTTGTAGTTTATCAGGTAACAGACAGACAGTCCCAGGGGACGGCAGGAAGGTGGTTCAGGAAGGGTGTTCCTGTGTGAACAGGAGCTCTGTGTCCTCCCCACCGTTGTCTCAAAACTTCATGTCTCCAACAATGACTCCAATGACTGGAAGTACATGAAATACAGGTCACAGAGTATATATGCACTGCAGATCATGTAACTGTCTTGCACAGTGAAGCTTTCTTGGTGAATTGTAATCAATATTCTTTTCTGTTCCCAGAGCCTATTTCATATTTTAATATATTTAATATTTTTTAGGTATAAATATAAGATATCCATTAGTTTTAGCTTCACAAATGGGATGATTTCCCACTTTTTTCTGTTTTGCAACAGTGTAAATTTAATATTTTTGGGGTTTTGGGTCATTGGTGGGACAAAACAAGCAAGTTAAAGATGTCACCTACAGCTCTGAGAAACTGTGAAGGGTATTTTTCACTATTTTTGGACAATTTAGAGATTAAAAAATAGAATGATTTATAAAAAACGTATTGATTAAAGTGTTTGAGAGATATAGTATGCTGGGTGAGTCCAACAAAGACT
>NW_023339762.1:10681550-10683813 GCF_004916995.1 Morone saxatilis | reverse complement strand
GTATATTCTCTATGTCAGGTGATAAAGGTATTATACATACCATTTTATTCTGTCAGTTCTGAAATTGGGGGGAAAAAGAGAAAAGAAAAGAATAGGAAATAAAGAGATCTCCCACACAAACTGACTTTTTATTTAAAAATATAGTGTACATCTTGAATTAACTGAAGTGAAACACCTAACTTTGATAAAGCGACTATACTTGAACGCACCCGACACATGTCTCTCTCTCTGAGTTGATTAGGCTGTAGTCAGAGGGACCTTATTGGAGTTCAGGGAAATCCCTGCTGCTGAAGTGTCAGCCCTGCTTGTGACTGTCCCATGTGTTGTTTGTGGTCAGAGGCAGGGTCAGGCACAGCTGTAGCATCACCTGTCACCAGATCACATGCGTTTATATGACACAGCAGTGGTGACACCCAACTCCAGCATTTACACACTGCCGGGGTGAACAAATTAACGAAAAAGCCCTTTCCAATACAATAGCCTTACAATTACATAAAGTGAATCATATTTAATTAAATACAAAACGACAGCAAATGTTCAGCTCTAATGGCTAATTGCTGTTTTTTCGTATCATTTTCATCTTATAGAGGTATAAAAGGCCAGATAAGTAAGAATTGCCTCGGCATCTGTCGTAAGCACAACAAAATTATGTAATGTGGCAAAAGGAAATGTCTCACAAATCATGAAACAACATTCAGTACAGTATGGCAAACACAGGAACAAAATGTATTAGCAAAGAGGAACAGTGGTCACAAGTAGACTGTCACCAACACTGACTGTGGGTCTCATGGCAGGATATTTGCATAACAGACAGTACAAGCTGCCAGAGTCATCACTGCTGATAGTTGGTAAACCAAATCGGTATTAACTATGAAACACAATGTGGCTAAAAAAATTAAACACAAATGAAAAACTAAACAACCCCCCAGTCCCTTGTCTTTCTTTGTGACTTTGTCCCCTCTCACCTGCTTTTGCTCTTCTCATATATAACCACACCATCTCTTTCACCCACATCCACACTTGGAAACACATACAATGAGACTCTTGCAACACGCAAGCTCACAACAACT
Source organism: Morone saxatilis (assembly GCF_004916995.1). Taxonomy (NCBI): domain Eukaryota; kingdom Metazoa; phylum Chordata; class Actinopteri; family Moronidae; genus Morone; species Morone saxatilis. The sequence goes on along the minus strand of NW_023339762.1, from coordinate 10,682,743 downwards.
AGTGTCACATTCTAACATGCACTTACACAACATCTAATTTTTTCATCTCTCACCCACATCCCTCTCCAGAAAACACACACATACACACAATCAATGGCTATAAATAATTCTTGTGTGTCTGCAACACGCCTGTCTAATTATTTTTTTCTTTTCCCTCGGTGGGTCTCCTCGGCCACTCCTTTTAGACACACAGTAGGAGGAATTCCTGATCCATTTTAAGCTCCAACGAGAATGTTGATAAGTCTGTAGATTACTGCCCAACATGTTTATGATAGCCTATTATTCTCTAAGCTTCATCCGGGCCCAGCGCGTGCTTCGTCTACTTAGCACAACTATTTAGGTCATGGTACAATCTCAGAGGAAAGCACTGTGGATGGTGAAATATCACAAACCCCAGCAAAAAGGGTCACTAGAAAACAATTCTTGCCCTGCCATGCTGGATATTTAGGATCAAATAGCTATGTTATGGCACAGTTTACATGTAATTGAAAAAAGTCACAGTCAGATCTTTCAAGTAGCCAGTGTATTTGCACATGACCTAAAGTTCAGAAAAGTAAAGTAAAGATCTGTGCTATCTTTAGCTGTCGATGCACACAACTCTAAAACACAAGTTTTGTTGTAATGAGATGAAACTTGAAACAGAGATTTTTGCTGGCAGAAAAATGTTAACTGATATATTTGTCTTGAAGCTAAGGTTCATCAGACATTTTGACAATGCTGAGTTATTTATAAATTGTGATCATTGGCATGTTGAGATGTGAATTCATTCTTCTCTGTGACACACTCTGATATTTCAGATTTACGCTTCCTATTATGGCTCATATTTCAACAACAATAATAGCTATTAAATGTCCCGCTCTGCCATAAAAATGTCCAGGCCATCAGGCACACACACTAAAAGATGGGGAGAAAGAGGGGCCATACCCTTAAGCCTATGAAAATGCCATTGATGTTAACTATCTCACTGTGCCTTGCCAGAAATACTGCAGTTGGGCCGGAGTTGTTTGCTATCAGTGTCTACTAGAGACAGGAGTCTGAATCTGTCTGTTCTGCCTGGTGCGTGACATGTTATGGCTCTTTGATGTGCTTTGCTGTTTAGGCTTTGATTTACGAAGCGCCATCTTTATCATTTTCGCTGGTTTCTTGAAACCATTGGGGCCATCAGAGGATGTTGCTTTGTGTGTGTGTGTGTG
>NW_023339762.1:10672697-10681525 GCF_004916995.1 Morone saxatilis | reverse complement strand
GTTGAATTGCTCGTTTTATACAAATGTCAATTTCCAGCGAAAGAGAAACAGCACGCAGTTACCTGGCCTATTCGTTTCATTGCGAATGGAGATGAAGTCTGCAATCGTGGGGTGTCCGGCATATTTGTGATGATTGGTGTCCAGTTTTGGGGGTGCCGGAATTTAAATACCGATGTGTGTTCAGAAGAAGGGCGGGGTTGTGCAACTAAGATGTACATAATTTCATCAGGTGAAGGGAAGGGCGAGCTGATTCAGTACACCTCAGAACAGGTGGAGCAAATTATATTAAAATAGAGACATTTCTCTTTTGTTTCAATGGCGCATGTGGAGTTTTAGCACGAAGTTACAGGTCTTCACATCACTCCACAGTTTCTTTGTACTTTTTCAGTGGGAAGCCGTGTTTGCCGTTTATCGACACACCCAATCTTTTCCACTTCAGCAAGTTGTCACACAAATTTTGCAAGTTCATTCTGAATTGCAGCATCAAAAACTGGTTATGATCGGGAACAGACTTTAATACATGGGGTTGAAAGCAACAACAGACCGCGGCACCAGCAATATTTATACTGGAACGGTGGACATGGAGTCTTCTCTCAAACAACAAAGACATGATAAGTTTGATCTAGACATTGTAGATGTCAGGGATAAACAGGAGCTTTGGAATGCCGTTACAATTCTTTTTGGCCGACTGCGTAAAATGGACGGCACTGGACATATCGCTTTCAGTGTTTCTTGGTGATTGTCTTCTATGAAGTTGCATCTGTATTTGGTGTTCAGGCAAACGATGTTGGCTTAATTACACATTGAAGGCAGACAAAGGAGCAACATTAGACACGTCATTTGGAATTCGTTGTTTGTTTTCCAGCCAACATGTGCTGCCGTACTTGTCTAAGATCTGTCAAAAACAGGTTTGGTTTGTGGCATCACAGGCGCTCTGTGGTCACATGTTATGATAACTGGAGACGCAACTGGGCGGAGAAGGAGAGCGAGGCGAGTGAGATTGGTAATTGGTTTAGGTTAAAATAAATGTCACTTAACTTGCCTTAACATTCTCTACTGTGACCGATTTCCACGTAATTTCTCTTGCTTACAAACAAAAACAGACAAAACTACACCAAATGGTGAATTGCATTAAATTATGGTCAGCTGCCTGGTGAGATTCTATAGAAACGCCACATGTTGCTTGTGGATTCTTATATAGTTTCTATTAGACTACACATGACTAATAAGGAGGTCATTGTGTGAAGGCAGGTTTTGTTTGATTTTGTTGGTTGGATGTGTTTGTTGGGGAGCATCATTGGGTCTCGTACGAGGCTGAGTTTTATGGTGTATGTGCATCGATTTTAGGGTGTTATAGATGAATGTGGGTACGCAAGTATGTTTACCGTGTTGAACATTTATAAGTCTGGTTTTGTGTTTATTTTGGTGATTTTTGTGTGAGATGTTTAATTAGCCTATTTTAGGCAACTATAATGGACGTCTCTTGTGTTGATTATTCTGAGTGTGGTGGTTTGGGCGGCAGGTGGCAGGATCAAGACACAACGGTGTATGGATGGGGGTATGGCTCGAGTCAAAACGCCTGATATATTAGCTATACATTTGTCCATGACCTAGGCATGAGGTCCTTGCCCTCGTCATAGACTCGTGGGATTGCCAGATTTCACTGCAGGCATCATTCGACAGTGTGTCGTTTTGGAGATGGTCGGAATCATGAGATTCTTTGTTTGTTTTATGGTTTATATTATTGTGTTTATTGGGATGAGTGATAATGTTTGTTTTTGTATGTGTTACGTCAGGTGATGAGTGGAGTAGATGGAATTATGTTTGGATTATGGAGGAGGTTTAAGGAGATGAAGTAAAAAGAATTACAGATAGAGGGTGAAATTCAGAGATGGGATGGGTGAGATGGAGGGGGCCTCTACTCTAATGCTCTCAGACACTCTAGTGTGGCTCCTGGTGTACTCTGAGATCAAACCTTGTCATTTGAATGGAGTCTCTTCTTCTTCTCTTCTTTGTCAGTCTTGAGGATTGAATGAGGAGGACGGGTGGACACAGAGCGGCTCTGCAGACCGGAGGTAGGGCCATGGGTCTCTCCTTGTTTTTCCCCTCCTCCTCTCTCTGTCTGCCAAAATCCCCAGCCTAGGTGCATATGAAACCAGAAGGAGGGACAATAAGAGGCAGGCTCGGAGCACTGCGGGCCCTTGGTCCGGGCCCGTGTGGAAGGTCGGCGCGGGGCCTTAAATTGAAAAATGGTTGTGTCGTCTTGCCTGGACCTCACTTATGCGGCTGCTTCCTCCTTCCCTCCGTCGTCTTCTCTTTCTGTACAGCCGCCTTCCCCACGGGGAATGACCTGACTCCACTCCTTCCTTCCCCTCTCATCTCTCTGGCACTGGACCCGTGCTGATCTGTGGACCATCCCCAGTATTTTTTGGCTTTGAAGGCAAATATAATTGATGTAATATGGAGACGTATTCTCTTTTTCCCTCCCTGCATGCCTTGTTCAAGGGTGGGGGTTGTGGAATATTGGAAGTTCAAAGTAGGCTGCGGTGAACGGTTGTTATTTTTTTCTTTGTTCTCTTTCCCTTCACGGTGATTTGCGTGGTGAAAGAATTTGTGAAAGCGAGGGGGAGTTGAGGGTAGATTTTATTTGGATCGGACAACTCTCGGCCATTAGCTTAAGCGCTTGTGACCCAGCCCGTCGGCATTGAGATTTGAACAACACAGCCCCAAAACCTATAAGACAGGTTTCACCCTCCATAAATATTGAAGCAAATTATGAATGCAGATGCAGCTGGTAATCAAATTCTATTTTTTTTTTTTTGAGTTTTTTTTGTTCCCCCAACTTACAGAGAGCGGCCAATGTAGTTGTTAATGAATAATGGTAGTTGGTTTTATTAATTTTTTTGCACGACAGAGCTAATGGCGAGCGAGAGGGTTGATGCGTGAATATCATTGTACAATCATTTCCATATCTTATATCTGTCACATACTACGGTTGTATCACCTCTCGGTCTGTGTTTTCTCATGCGACGTCTACAAGTCAGAACATGTTCCTTAGGGAGGTTGATCTTTATCCACATGATATGAGATGAAAGACGTGTAGGCAATACTGAGACGAAGGTTTGGCGCCACTCCCTCTAATTTACGGACTTCTTTATATTGTAAGACTGTACAGGAGTGAGAACGTAGGAACTTCGAGATTATTGTTATTTCAATATTTGGTTGTTGTGCTGCATGTCACATTTTAATGAGAGGTCTTTTAAAATACAACCACTTTCTTATTTTTAAGTAAGATTTAATTTCTATTATATTTAATGAAATTTGTTTTTTAACACATGCTTCTGAGAAATTTTGTAATTATTATACTAGTGGCAGATTAGAAAAGGCTTTCCACTTTCCCCCTCAAACCCTCACTTGTCTACTCCTCTCCTCCTAGACCGAACGTTTGTCTTCGTCTAACCAATGGAAGCCGTTTCATAAAGTAGCTACATAGGCTAGAGCTGCGTTTTTCTTTTTCCTATCAGCTCGTAGGCGATGCCTAGCATCCCAGTTAAATACTTATCATTATGTTGTGGTGAACAAAGTGAAGGGCATTGTCCTTTTTTTTTTTCAACGTGCTGCTCTCAGTAGTAGGCGGATATTTCCACCTTTCAAGGAATTGCCTACTCACATCCAACATTTAATCACATTCCAGTTTATACATATATTATATACTATAGAACAACACCAGTGAGATTACACAAACTATTAATATCCAGAATACACAACACTTAATCTGAGCTCTGGGAAAAAAAATAAAATCGGAGAGCTCTAATGGGGCAAATTTATTTCCAAATTGCACCACAGCCAGTGTGACCCCCATGAAGAGGGTAATAGAAGCGATATTCGCAGGGTCTTGGTGTGGTGTGGAGTAGGTGGAGCTACCTAAAGTGTTGGATTCAATATATAATAAAGTCTCCCAGTGAAAATCTTAGGAGGAAACTTAAAGACCAAACCATAACTTCTGACCTGTTTTCCTGTAAGGTCACAGCCGGGCCTGTCACAGGACAGTTTGGCTATTTTTAATTAGCTTCAACCCATATTTGTTAAATCGAGCACCATGTGCACCAGACACATCTATTTTAACTCCCATGTTCTTTTACTCTAATTTTCTTCCAGCCTTCCGGTCCCATAACGCAGGGCAAAGTCAACAGATAATCTTGGCCCTTCCCCTCCTCCGTGGTTATCGATCACTACTAACAAACACCCGGCGCCAGCTAAGTACACTCTATGGCTAGCATGATATGTAGGCTATGGAAATAACCCTGTTGTGTTACTGGGTGTGGGATGGTGCCAAGATTATCAGAAAGGATTTGAGGAATGCCTCCTGCCATGGAGTGTGTCTGTTTGTGTGTGTGTATCTGTGCCTGTGTGTGTGTATGTGTGTGAGTGTGTCTGTGTGTGTGTGTGTGGTGTGTGTGAGTGTGAGTGTGTGTGAGTGTGTGTGTGTGTGTGTGTGTGTGTGTGTGTGTGCGGTGTAAGTACTTCATGAGGGAACAAATAAGTACAGAGGTAAAACCAAGGCCAAGGCTGTGAAGACAGAAAACCTCTTTGAAGTCACAAAAGAGTGTGCAACAAGCTGCGTGACTACGTTTTTGTGGTCGCGAGTGTGTACATGAGTGTTGTCTTGATGTGTACTTGTGCAATGTCCTCACTGTATTTGCATGTCACCAGGCAGTCTGTTGTCTGTTTACCTCTATCACTCAGATGGGGCCATTCATCTGTATTCACACCAGGGTTAGGCTGACTGTGCCCTGTCAGAGATGTCTCCGTTGGGTGACACACCTGTGTTTACAGTTGGAAAAGCATGTAAACAGCAGCGGCCTGTATGTGTGTGTGTGTGTGTGTCTGTTCGCCCCCTCCGGGATCATATAGCTCAACAGCTTTTGTAATGAGTGGCTTTAGCAGGTAGACGGCGACTGGCAGACTAACATGTCATTATATGCCGCACTGCTCTGTCATTGGGATCGCAACTATATTAAAGAGACAGATGGATAGAAAACAAAAGAACAAACTCAATGACATTCTTTGTTTGTTTCATAATGCAGCTCTACACTATACTTATCTGTGTTTATCCCGGAGACACTCAGCTGACCTAACCTGTTTGTCTTTTGTCATCGTGTTAAATCCAGGTCCATCAGATGGACCAGAAAATGGACTCTGTCTTGCAGATCCTGATGGAGCAGTTTCCACCCAAACCGGAGCTGACGTCCAAGCCTTCCATCCGCAGGGTGACCATTCAGAAGTGCATGGGTGTCAGCATCGACGAGGGGCCCTGATGTCACAGCAATGGTCACACTGGGTATGATGACGCCGTCACCAAAGGAGAAGTAAACGACCAGGAGTTCACATAAACAGCCTAGCCCCCCTACATGGCGGCCAGCATGCAAATAATAAAGGGATTCGGTCTTCCAAACCTCCTCCATCTCTTCCATTTGCAGTCCCAAATTTTGAACATTGACTTTTGACCACTGAGAAGAGAACAACTTTTAATTGTCCACTTAGCACTGCATTGCTCTGGGACATGAGGGCAAGAGTACCACTGAGAGTGGGATTCAAGGTGTAGAAAGATGGCTGACTGACCTCTTTCTTCGGATGATTGTCTTTGAGTCTTTTTTCTTGTTCTAAATCTAGCTTTCTCTTCTACACCAGCATTGTGGGCCCTCAGTCTTCCCCTGAAGCACACAGTCATTCAAGCAGCAACACGCTGCATGAATTTATTTCACAACATTAGCCTCATAATCACACTACTCAGATAATGTTAATTTATGTGTGGCCTGTCACTGAGCTGCATTCCCCTACTCCAAATATTATTCCAAAGCTAACTAACCCAGTAATGAAGTTGTAATGCAATCAAAGCACTCAAGCTCCCCAAAGACACAGAGAAAAACTGAGAGTCCAGCCATGGCAGAGGCATTCCTCAAATCCTTCTGATTATCTTGGCACCATCCACACCCAGTACACAACAGGGTTATTTCCATAGCCACATATCCATCTAGCCTAACTGTACTTAGGCTGCGCCGGGTGTTTGTTAGTAGTGATCGAATAACACGAGGAGGGAAGGGCAGATTATCTGTTGACTTTGCCCTGCGTTAGGGACCGGAAGGCTGGAGTAAAAGGAGTAAAAGAAATGGAGTTAAATAGATGTGTCTGGTGCACATGGTGCTGATTTACAAATATGTTGAAGCTAATAAAAATAGCCAAACTGTCTGTGACAGGCCCGGTGTGTTACAGGAAAACAGTCAGAAGTTATGGCGTGGTCTTTAAGTTTCCTCCAAGATTTTCACTGGGAGACTTTATTATATATTGATATCAACACTTTTAGTAGCTCCACTACTCACACCATCACCAAGACCCTGCCAATATCCTCTATTACCCTCTTCAGGGGGCTCACACTGCTGTGTGCAATTTGAAATAAATTTGCCCCATTAGAGCTCTGATTATTTTTTTTCTCCAGAGCTAATTAAGTGCTGAATTCCTGGTAAGGGGAGATTACTCACTGTGAGGGACTAATGAAAAGAAACACTGGAAAATGTGCAGAATTTAAACTGTAAGCTTTGAGGAACAGGCGCACTAATTCTCTGTGAAAGGTTTGGAAATATCCGCCTACTACTGAGAGCACACGTTTGAAATAAAAAAGACAATGCTCTCACTTTGTTCCCATACTATAAGTATTTATCTGATGCTGAGGCATGTAGGATGTAGAAAATAGAAAATAACTCTAGCTATGTAGCTACTTTATGAAAGGCTTCCCATTGTTAGACGAATGCACGTCGTCTAGAGGAGGGGTGAAAAAGGGAAGGGGAAAGTGGAAAGCCTTTCTCTATCTGCACTAGTATATATTTTCATATTTTTGCTGTGTTTAAACATTTTTAATTTAAATTTATCTTACATTAAATAAAGTGGTTGTATTTTAAAGGCACTCTCATTTTGTGACATACCTTGATACATATCTGTCTGTTCTCCTGTACAGTTTTATAAAAGTTGTAAATAGAAACATTGCCTTATTGCACTGTATTTATTATCATGTGGAAAGATCAACCTGGAACATGTCTGCTTGTTGAAGTGATGAGAAACACAGAGAGTGAGGCTCCTGTTGTGCAGATGGATGGAAATGATTGTAAATGATATTCACGCACACCCTCTGCACTGTAGCTCTGTTGTAAATAATAAAACTCCATTTCATTACACTCTGGCCTGCTCTCTTAGTTGGGGAAGAATTTGATTACCAGCTCATCTATTCCATAATTTGCTTTCATTGGAGGGTGAAACCTGTCTTATAGGTTTTGGGGCTGTTTGTTCAAATCTCAAGCCGAGCTGGGTCAAGGTAAGCCATGGGCCGGAGTTTCCATCCAAATAAAATCTCCTCAACTCCTCATTTCACTAAATTCCTTTCACACTGCAATCACCGTGAAGGGGGAAGAGAAAGAAAAAATAACACGTTCACCGCACCTACTTTGAACTTCAATATTCCATAACCCATTGAACAAGGCATGCAGAGGAAAAAGAGAATACGTCTCATATTACCACTCAATTATATTTGCCTTCAAAGGCCAAAAAATACTGGGGATGTCCCAAGATCAGCACGGTCCAGTGCCGAGAGAGAGAGGGGAGGAAGGAGGGAGGGTCATCCCGTGGGAGGGGTGTACAGAAAGAGAGAGAGAGAAGGAGGAAAGCAGCCGCATAAGTGAGCTAGGGAAGAGAGCAAAGCCATTTTCAATTAGGCAGAGAGACTACACGGGCCGGAGGGCCGCAGTGCTCCGCTGCCTTTTGTCCTCCTCTGGTTTCTATCACTGCTGGGGGATTTTGGCAGGGAAAGAGAAAGAGAGGGAAAAAAGAGAGACCCCATGGCTACCTCCGTCTGCAGAGGCCGCTCTGTGTCACCCCGTGCTCCTCTTTCATCTCAAGACTAGACAGAGAGAAGAGAGAGACTCCCACTTCAAAAGACAGTTTGATCTCAGAAGTACACAGGAGCACAACCTAAAAGAGGATCTGAGGAAGCAGTTAAAAGGAGAATATAAGGGACACACTGTCACAGATGCTGGACAGTGAAATCTGGCAATCCCAGAGTCTGTGAAGAGAAGGAACTCATGCTAGGTCATGAAATGCTAGACTCTCAGGGCTTTGTCGACCATACACGTTGTGTTTGATCCTGCCACCTGCGCCACACTCAGAATAGAACAGAACTTCATTATGTTGCTGAAAATAGGCTAGTAGAACATAAAAATCACAAATAACACAAAACAGACTTATAATGTGGTACTTGTACATTTTATACATAAAATGATGCAAATAATCAGCCGAGACAATGCTGCAATACCAAAAAACTGCTATGACCTTTTAGTATTGTAGTTAAGATATATAAGAATCAAAGCAACATGTGCGTTTCTATAGAATCTCACTCACTTGTGTTTATTACCAGTCCCTGACCCATAATTTAATGCAATTCACCATTGGTGTAGTTTGTTGTTTTTGTTTGTAAAGCAGAGAAATTACGTGGAAATGGTACAGTAGAAATGTTAGGCAAGTTAGGTTATTTAACCTAAACCTAACCAAAGTCTCACTGGATGTTGCGTATCAGTTGTTCCTAACTTGACCACAGAGCCCTGGCATGCAAAACTGTTTTTGACGATTTGGAAGTGAGAACATGTTGGCTGGAAACAAACAAGATTCCAAATGAATTCTAATGTTGCTCTTTGTCTGTTCAATGTGTAATTAAGCCACTGTTTGCTAACACATTAACTTGATCAACTTCATAAGATGATAATATGTCAGTGCCGTCTTTACAG
>NW_023339762.1:10667145-10672677 GCF_004916995.1 Morone saxatilis | reverse complement strand
AGTGGCCAAAAATTGTAGATTTAAAGTCTGTATTTTATTACATCGTCTGTCAAATTATTCATGTTTTTTGTTTGAAGAGATATGGGTCAGTTCCAGTTAAAATTGGTGCCGTCTGTTGTTGCTTTCAACCCATGTATCTCAAAGTATGTTTCCATCAACCAGTTTTTATGTGCAATTCAAGAATTGCGAAAACCTTTTTACACTTGGCTGAAGTGGAAAAGTTGGTGTATTGATAAAGGCAAAAGGCTTCTGCTCCACTGAAAAGACAGATCCCTGTGGAGTGATGTGAAGACTGTAACATTCCTTAAATTAATACATGAAACAAAGAGAAATTTCTTATTTTTATCAAATTTTTGCTTTCCACTGTCTGAGGTTTGACATGCGCTCTCTTAATTATGTCATCTTGTTGCATCCCCTTCTTCTGAAATGTTTTATTGGCACCCAACTGGAAAATTAATTCCACCAGTTGATTATCTTGATGAACATAACAGTAGTGCATTTTCTTTTGCTGGAAAATTGATTTTAGGATTACTAAGCATTATTGATAACATTACAATCCTTCACTAAATATATAATTATATATAAAGAAAATTCATCTTAAAATTAAACATTTTAAATATCATGACGAGAAGACACATCAGAGTAGCTGTGTTGTGTCCAGAGATGAACAAAGTGATGTTGGGCTGGAGGATCCAGGGGACCAAGCATTCTATGGCTCATATACCTTCCCCGTAATTAAAAAAAAAAACCAAAAGTCAGCCAAAAAACAGCCAAACATGCTTATCTGGTAGGCTGTGGCTGCTGAGCGGGTGGTAGTTGTTAGGCTGTGGTCGTGCCTGCCCACCATGGGGGTGCCTGGAGGCCACCTGTCTAGAGAGGCCCAGGCATTTAGAGGACCAGCAGTGCTATATGAAAGCAGATATGAGTCAACAGGTGTGTGTGCATGTGCATGTGTGTGTTTGTACTATGTCAAACCAAGATTGTGACAAACAATGTCAGCAGCAGCTGATGCCAGCCACTCTGTCAGGAGTTGTCCCTAAATAGCTGAGGCCAGCAGTTGCCTGGAGGACAGTTGCTACAGCTCCACGCCCTCCCCCGCATCTCTTTACCACAAAATATTTGACATTCCCATTTTTTAGTCTTTAAGTATAAAATAGACCAGTTTGCTTTGATTGGCTTAGTCTGGCTCAAAACCATCATAAAACACCAAATAAACACACACCTGTGATCCCATTAGAGTATTCATGTGTGACCAAGAAAATCCCAGCTCATACAGAAACTGAAAGGGAGTTGCTTGGAAGAATAATGTTATAGAATTATTTTTGGCTAAAGATTTGACATCATTCTGTGATTATGTAGGCAGTTTGGCATGGTCTACCAAGGTCAAGCTTGAGCAACAAGAGACATGAGACATAGCTGTTCATGTTGCGCCTAACAGCACCTCTTAGATGTCAAAATCACTGTTAAGCCCTCTTATTACTGAAGTATTGACATGGTTTCCATGGTTTCATGGTTTTGAAATGCAACAGTGGTAAAGCTGTCATCTTAAATGGCCCCGCAGAACTTGGGGCTCTGTTTTCAGGGCCCTCTGCGTTCCCTTATCCCCAAGTTAGAAAACTGGTTTTCTATGCAGCCTTTCACAACAGCAACAGATACAGTATGCCCTTTGACCCCTTCTCTGTTTGGTCCGAGCAGTGCAACATCACCCCATGGGATAATAAATCAACCAGAGGCCAGGAGGTTAGATTGACCCCTGTGACCTTTGACCTTACAAGATTTCCCTCAGCCATATGTCTGTGGCTCACCAATGCCCCACCCCTCCCTGGGACCAGAGGAAAGCTCAGCAGCCAAGACCAACAGCACAAACCGGCACCGGTCAGATACAGAGTTCCATCGAAGCTGCTCAGTTTCACATCCTGGGTCCAGCCAGCCATAGAAACCCCTCCCAGGGCTGGCTATGCTAAGTGTGACTGCTGCTAATGTGTTGTTATGGCTGCAGATTTGAGCAGAGGTCCGAGCACACTTTGAGGGTGGGGGTATGAGGTGCGGTAGAGGGGGCAAAGGAAAGCTGGCTGGGGGCTGCCTATGTAGGTCATATTATTGGGGACTTTTCCCCCAGACAGGGAGAGAATTCCTGGCTAGAAACTGGAAGGACTTCAGTGGTGCGCTGGGGTTTGGCCCGCCGAGGCAGAATGTTAGGCATGGTGGACAGCTGCACCACAGAGCTACTGTAAGAGCGAAAAGGGGGGCTGTTATTTCAGAACAACACAGACGTGATATACTATACAAGCTTTGAACATCAGTCTGATGTTAGGTTTCGATGTGTACAAGTATTTTTAATTATAAAAGGGAAGTGAAAACAGAATATGATCATAAGGTCTGAGGATTACCTGAAAAACTCCAGAAATAGTTTCACTATTACTGAGGTCTTTTTACACGCAACACAAATTCTTAGAAATTATGTTTGAAGAATGAGGTTTAAGGGTTGATAGAGATATGAGACAATTTCACACATGAACTGCTATCAAAATCCCGATGAACCTATATCTAGTCTGTTATTTATAGCATTTTTTTTTTGCAAATAAGAATCTTTTTATACCTGCCTTCTCTCATTTAAATATGCACAGCAAGGCCATTCAAAATCCCCAAAACAGCACCACCGTAATGTGCAGTGAGTGAAAATTGAAAACAGAGTGAAAAATTGAATATTGGGAAGCCAATGGACCACATCCACGGCTGTCCAAAAGCAGAGGTAGGTTTCAAATGGTGAGGAGTCTGCTTTTCTCATCAAGCCCTGCGTTGGAGAACATGTTCACTCATTCTTATGGCAAGAATCCTTTCAACACCAGAACTGAGGACCCTGCAGTGCCGAGGCCCCACGAGCCTCCTGATGAGGGCAGCAGAAGCAGGACAAAAATATATATATATTTATATATTTCTTCTTTTTTTTTTTTAAAGCCAAGTCAGAAAGAAGTCTGGGTATATTCATATGAAATGTGGGCCACTTTATTGCTCCTGAAAAGTGGAAAGTTGATGCATTTCTGGTACCGATCCAAAACAACACTGAAGACAATTTTCCATTCTGTGTCATTTTAACCGACAGTGTTCCCTTGTCATTGGTTTAGACATTATGGCAGGCCGGCTCGGTGGATGGGATGTAATTTGATGTATACTGTGGTCAGTGTTGTAAGATGCATTTTGACTGACTGGAATTATTGCCACATACACTTCTGCAAATGTTACAAAAAGTTGCATCATATGGAAATATTTTGCATCACGTTAAATTCACATCACATCCTAACACACCCATACTGTCATCATCATATGTGTGGAAAAGCTCTTCTGCTAGTTTACACACAGTTACTGTATGCTGTGCATTACGTTATACCACACGAGTAACTGTTACAAAAAGATGTGTTGGTCATACAACATTAGTCCAAATTAATATGTGTGGGGATATAAAGATATAAGTCTCCAAAGGATTTAAACACAACACTCCTACACACTCTCACACAATTTGACTTTCACTGAAGCACACACAAAATCTCTGCTGCTGAAATGATGCACTGTGTGTAATATTTTTTACATTTCAAAAGAAATTAGGGGCATTAATGTCAAAACTTCTTGTAGCTCATTCTATTTGTGAGAAGCATAGGATTTAAAAGCACTATAAGTTAAAATATCCTGTGACCTAACATTATAGTGTAGCCTGTAGATGTGACCAAATTTATTTATTTATTTATTTATTTATTAGTCTACCATAAATGAAAGAGGCTTTCGCAGTGAGATTGACAATAAAAAAATAAATAAAATAAATCTGTCTATCTGCTCTGCACAGATGTTTCATCTGGAAGCTTTGTCTCTATTTCTCGGCCAAATGCATCTGAACGCATCCTTGGACATTCCTGATGGGATTACCGGGCCAGGTACCATCCACTGGTCAGGAGAGAGAGAGAGAGAGAGAGAGACACAGAGAGACACACAGAGAGACACAGAGAGGAGAAGACAACAGGAGACCATAGCGAGTGAGCGTGCAGCACAGCCTGCTTGTTTTCACGTCTCGCACTGCGTGCTTGAGCAGATTTGCCTTGATAAAAGATAAAGGCTCTTTGATAGGCTGCAGGTGCGCTGCTTTAATGAGCATTACCCCCCCGCACACTTTTCCTTTCCTGCAAAAAAAAAAAAAAAAACGCACCACCGACGCACATCTGCACATCTGTCATTCAGTGCTCTGCAGCATCTCCCCGACATCTCTCCTCTCCCTCTCCCCCTTCTGCTCTCTCTGGCCTGTCACTCATCCCCAGACTCTCACACACATCTCTCACACACTCCGCACATCACACACCGCAGCGTTCGGGGTGGAGGGGGAGGGGTGCAACCGAGAGAGCACTCGCTATTCAATGAAATAGTTTCCTCTTGTATTGATACAGCTTTCCTGGCTGAATGAATCCGATTGAGCTGTCCAAAAAAAAAAAAAAAAACATCCAAACCCCACCCACCCGGGGCATTCCAGGCGGACTAAAACAAACGCTCGGAGAAAATACTGTAATTCAGACGCAATTTGGCCTGCTCGCAGCCTGTTGGAGGCACGCTGGAGAAAGAGAGAAACGGGGGAAGACAAGAGAGAGACAGAGAGAGAGGAGAGAGAGGAGAGACGAGATGAGAAGAGAGAGAGAGAGAGGTGTTTGTTTGTGGGCACTTGCTTCCCCCTTATTCAGAGCCCGAGGTGCCAAGGGAAAAGCTCGATGACGTGGGTTGTGGTCTGGGCAGGAAACATGGGGAGGAACTTGTGACTTTATATTAAGTGCCGGGGCGGTTAACAGGAAAAGATAACCTGTTTCTGTTGATATAGCAAGGAAGTGTGAATTCTTGGCACATGCGAGATGTCGCAGAGAGGAACAGGCAAGACGATGCCTTCCACGTCGATTGACTGGCTGACTGGAATTTCCTCGAGTTCACTGTGGTTTTGTTTGGGTGGCTGTGATGGAGTGTTGGAGTGTTGCAGGAATGCTTTCAGGGACATTCCTGCTCTTACAGAAAAGGTGTTTCTTGTGCAAGGGGAGATACTGTTGCATCATACTGGCAACACACTGTATAGTCTCATTTTGTGACCTCTTGCCTTGTTATCTGTGGTCATTTTTGTGGAGCCTTTTGCATAAACAGTTTAGTTTAAGTAGACACTGCAAGACTTGTGCATCCTCTGACAAGCGAGTCAAATGGAGGAAAAATATGAGAAATTGGGCCATACACAATGAAGCTCAAACTTCTAAAAAAAAAAAAGATATGTAATTCATAACGAAATGTGTGAAGCTTTTACAAATCACTGTTCGTAATTATTACATCATTGTGGTGAAAGTATACCTCCCATTGCCTGAAGAAATACGAAAATGTCCTTGTTGCACTTGAGTAATAACAGGTTGTTGACACCACTCACATTACAGTAGATGCACTCGCTGTATAGATAAAAATAATGATTTGTTAAAATGCTGTAGGCTGCCTATAACATGGGGTTGCCCTCTCTCTCTCTCTCTC
>NW_023339762.1:10662606-10667121 GCF_004916995.1 Morone saxatilis | reverse complement strand
TCTCTTTCTCTCTCTCTCTCTCACACACACACACACACACTTTAGCATCAGCATTTATGGCTAGAATTATTACACTTTAATGAAAATGCAATTTTCTGATGAGCTTATTGTCATATATTTAGTGTATACATTATGAATAATTTCCTGTCATATACATTACACAAAGAGTGCAATTCCACACTTATGGCATCCACAATATGCCTCTGTGTAGTTATGTATATTTTAAAAAACCTTTAAAAAACTGAATTGTAAAAAAACAACAACCCATAATTGTCATAATTACATTGGCAATACAACATTTAAAAAGAAAGCGGCAAGTGATTTCTTATTATTAGAACAGATAATTTATTATAAATTAGGCTTCTTATTTAAAATATTTTACACTGTTCTACATTAAGTATTGCATATTGGATGGAACACACTACCTCCTCTTCTGCTGCCACCCAATCAATCAGTCAACTAAACAGACACCCAGCCAGCCGCTCAGTCAGTTAGTCAGACAGCGAGCCACCTAGTCAAGCAGTCAGTCAGACACCCAGTCAGTCAGTCAGTCTGCTGTTTGGCCAGGGTGGAGGCTCGTAGACGGGCTCTTTGTCTGAGCAGAGAAGCCCCAGACACAACAGTGGCCGGCCCTGGCCCCTCACAATGGCCCTCCACACAAAGGCCCACACACTGGGACAATGGGCCCGGCTCAGAGTGGGGGTGGACGGCGGAGCTGAGGTTACCCACCTGCACACTTCAGGACCGGACCCCACCCCATTCACCCCACCCTGCTCACACACCCCACCCCTCTCACAAACACACACACACACACATACACAGCTTGTACACCCATCCAGCTTTAAAGAGCTGCTGCAGGTGTCTTCCTGTGTCTGTGGCACAGGAGGAGGAAGCAGGGAGATGTGGTGCAGTGAAAGCATTCATTTGGGTTTCACAGCAGAAGAAGTGCTATGATGGAGACCGAGACATGTGTAGTAAAGTTACTACAGGTCAAAGAGTGTCTAGCCAGGGATTAGGGCTCTGTTGCATACATCACTCACAATGACTATATTTTAACAAGTAAAATAAAACAAAAAATTTTAACAAAATTCAGTAGGTTCTATTAGAGCAAACATGCATTTGTTTTGAAGCAGTTATGTGAGTTTGGGTTTGTATTTGTGATTTTGTTTTCAGTTTATTTTATTTATAATGGGATCTCATCATTAAATATTAGAACTAAATCAATAACCATATAAATGTAATTAAAATATGTGATAAATGGATATGATAAAATATTTTTATTTAAAATCATGAATTCTCTATTTTAGTTTAAATAAATGGTACAAAAAATACACTTCCTAAGCTGAATGCAGGGCACATTTTCCAAAAATAAATCAATAAAACTAAAAATGTCTTCAATAATTTAAAATAAAAGTAAAAACCTTATTAGTGGCGGGAACAATTTAAAATGACAATATAATTTAAAACACATCACACAAAATTCATAAGTAAAAACAGAGTCTTGTCTTGCTCTTCTCTCTCTCTCTCACACACACACACACACACACACACACATTCACTAACAGAAATACAGATGCTACTGAGACCAGTAAAATAGTAAAAAGATAATTGAAGTTGCAGTATTTTACCATGCAGTTGAGGGTCATATTCTGAGCTCAAAGCACTTTAATATTTTTTTTTTTCCATGAGAGCCATTTCCCATAAGTTACTGAATGTTACTGGCTGCAACAAGTGGTCTGCTTTCCCCACTCTCCTTTTCATTGGATGACCAAAGTGTCAATCATCAGCACCACTCAAAACGATGGTGGATTCATATTGGGAGTGTCACTGCATTTAGTACCACTCACACAGCTGCTGCAGCTGATCTGCACCTTTCAAAAGTGTGGACTTCAAATAGTGGAAAAATGTATGCTGTATTTTTTTTGCAGTTATTTGCTTAGGATTACCTTGACAAATGATAAGTTTCAATAGATAAAACCAAACAGTGTGTGAGAGTGTGTGAGTGTGTGTGTGTGTGATGGTGAATTTACACCAAGTGTGAAAAGCACCCACAAGTCAGAGATTTAATTTTCTCTTTTAATTGATTGCAACACATTTTATAACCACACATTACAAAATGCACATCAAATATTTTATCAGGCTCAGTTTGCAACCTTATAAAGAAAAAAAAAAAAAAAACTACCAAAAATATGCTTTTACAAAATAAGACAATTATAATAAAGTAAATGCCACTTTGGATAACTGTAATCAAAACCCCATTTTTTATTCTACATTTTAAAAAAAGCTTGACATAAATAAGTTAGTATAATTTCTCAGTGTTTTTACAAAATTATGTACATAGGTACATTGCAAAGATTTACACAAATACACAGGCATGGTGACTGCATTTCTGAGACAAGCTTTTTCTCTCTCCATCCAGGTGTACACTGGTCTCTTTGAATATAACCCACACTTTAGGCAAATAAAGGGAAGCTTTTAGATGCTCACATCTGCATCCTCAGCAGGCTAACAACATTGGTGAAAAAAAGAAGGAAAAAAAAGCACAAACATACATGGAAATTTAAGTCAAGGTTATCACAAAGTAATACGATGTGAAGTCAATTAAGGAGCACAGGTGGTGCTGGCAACCATACTGAAGCAACCATGTATTTGGTATTGTAGGACATTCAACCCTTTTCAGAAAACGTCCTCTCTGAAGAGCATTAAGGCTGATGAAACAAAAAGGAAGATAGTCAAAGAGGATGACTTTACAACACAACCTGTGCAGTTTTGTATGGTCTTCATTGTCCTTCAATATCTGAGTACCTCACAACTCCAGAGAAAAATCAAACACACCAATACAATGTGGCTGAGGTGTTCAGGAGAACTTGAGAAAAAATAAAATCATATTCCATGATTCAACTGATGCTAAAGGCACCTATCACAAAATAAATATTGGGTGATGTAAAGGAAGTCCTAACAGAAATATTACATTTTTTATTTCCTGCATTGATTTCCTGGGGAAACTTGATCTTGGAGAACCTGCACTTGGTGACACTGAAGTGACCAGAGGAAGGAAAAATAAAAGATGAGCTACATTTGTACCGTTCTTCACTGCTGAGTTAGGAAGATGACGGAGTGAAGATACACTGTTAAGAAACCGTGATTTTGTTTTAAATGTAGCAATTAGGGACTTTGTCAAAGTCACACTGCCTTTCGGAAAATAAAATAACAAAGAAACAGAACAGCATTTTGGAAACATGTATCAAACTACACTGCAATTCTTCAAGTCAAATCAAAATTCACACCTTTTTACATAAAAGGATTTGTGTTCAAATCATAACGCTTTTCTTATGTGCTACATATGGAGAGAAATATAATATAATATGTATATTTATTTACACACAGGTAGTAAAAAAGGAGCAAAAAAGGAAATCAAACCTAATTGCACACTGCTACATTAACTGCTTTTAGAGGCAGTAACTTTTTAATTGAGTGCCACAACTTTAGTGTTTCTATTCAGTGCTTCAACAGCGTCCTCCCCCGTCTTCAGGAGAGCTGATATGTTTCTGATGCTGTGTAGTTCCTCTTCAGAAAAAAAAAAAAAGAAAAGAAAAAAAATTAAACAAAAATAATAAATCGGCCAACACTGAGGTTTCCCACGTAAAAAGGGGAAATACATCTTCGGCTCTGTGGGAAAAATCAGATGAAAGAAAAAAAAAAAATTAATCAGAGTCTGCAGGTTTAAGACTAACTTATGACATGAGATTCATGCATCACTTGCAGAAAACTTTTGCAAATGAGTGAGAATGGACAAAACATTTTGTGCATGCAAAATCTGTATGTCCTCTTGCACTCTGACTAAAGAGGAGGATTCATTTGAAAGCAACAAGACAGTACACAAAAAAATATGGTGTGAAATGTGAATATACTACAAATTGCAAGAGCTTTGTTGGCTCATTCAAACGACTCTGTACAAAATATTACAGGTGTAAAAATATCAAAAGGTGTGATTTTACACCAGCACTGTCTTGAATCATATATTTATAGGAATTTGTTGTAGAAGGTGGCTCCCATAAGGCAGAAACGACTAGCAGGGATGTAAACAAAAATCTGATATTTTTCACAGAACCATGAACCTGTTGTGTCAAAATACATTTGTTTTCTATTTATTCCAGTGTACTAAAAAAAAAAGTATGTTAGCCACCCTTGTATCCACGAATAATAAATATACTAAAAAGGCAAGTTTAGGTGTTTCTGCCTCGCTGCAACTTTTAACAGTTCACATCCTGCCAGGACAATGCACTTAATGCCTTAATGCCTGTCCTCCAGTCCTCCAGGCCGTGGACAGCAAAGCACACTGGGTTTCAGACCTGCACGACTCTTGCACGCACATACTTCACCGGCAGGGACAGATGTGTGTTTTGTAACATCAGCTCTCTCTCTCTCTCTCTCTCTCTCACACACACACACTCTCTCTCTCTCTCTCTCTGTCTCACACACACTCTCACTCTCTCTGTCTCACACACACTCTCA
>NW_023339762.1:10661877-10662506 GCF_004916995.1 Morone saxatilis | reverse complement strand
ATGTTACACACAGGACCTTTTAAATAAAAAAAAGCAAAATGTGGTGGATTTTAAAAATCACTTTATTTTGAAATCCATTCAATGTCAACTTGTTCCATTGTTTAAATGACTAGATATACATTCATCAAACATTTACAGTATTGTTACCACGCCACAGTACACATTAACAACACATGCAAAGACAGTCTCTGTTATCTCTTCGCACGACACTATAACCACAAAAACAAACTATGTTTGTCAAATCCAGGAAGAAAAAAAAAAGAAATCAAATATATAATTCCCTGGTAACATTTTTCTGTCAGTTTTGGAAAATAAATGTCATGTTAATTAATAATGTTGGTGGTGTTTGTGTGCTGTAAGGCAAAGCACTATAAACTAATTCCAGAGAGAAAAAGCAAGACAGAGATAAAGAGGCAGGAACAGTATCTTTCTATGTCCTGAGCTAGTTGAACAAAGGAAGACTAGGTTTCCCTGATACAAGTTAAAAAGTCCCTTGTCAATTCAACACAAAACAGACATTCTTAAGGGTAAGCAAACATCACAAATTTACATGACTTCTCCTCTGGGGCCTGGCACTAGTGTTTCAACTATTCTGTGTTTTGAAATGCTTGTCCATCTAAAGCAAATCA
>NW_023339762.1:10657207-10661858 GCF_004916995.1 Morone saxatilis | reverse complement strand
TAATTGTTACTGTTCTGTATGGTAAAATAAAGCTCCAATAGTACTTTTGAGCCTCTGTCTTGCTGTACATAGGATAGTTTCCTTAATCTGCGGTGACATAATTCCCGTCTGCACTGCCCTACTGTGTCACAATCAGCAACTCTAGCTGACGACACCAACAGTTTACAATAGTAAAAGTGTGTGTGTGAACAAGTCAAGTTTCTTTTTCTGAATCTATAGTGTTGTATGGCATGGGCACACACCAAGGCACAGATTGTTTGTGGTTTATCCCTGGGATATCCAAGTCCCAGGGACCTGTGAGTGGAAAAAACTGAGCTGCGTTGAATGAATTCTGCACGTGGGACTGACATTATGTGAGAAGATATAATATATAAGTAGCGGCAGCTTGAAGGTCAGTAATCTACTCATGGCATAAGAAATGTTTGGTGAGTTAGTACAATATAGCAGCGTGTGAGGAGAGAAAAGTCAGACAAAAAATGACAAAAACAGGATTATAAAACAGTATATACTGCATTTTCATTACTGCATCTTATTTACTGTAATAACATGTAATGTTGGCGAATGGGCCTGAATGGCAAATTATGAGGGCATTCAGTTTCTCTATTTGATCAAGAGAGAGATGTGATGTGTAAAAAATAAAAAAACAAAATACGTTGATTTGTTCGATAAGAGGAGGCAACTATGGATGATTTCTGATAATGATGAAATTCTGTGCATATATGTTTTTGAACGTGTAACCTGAGAACAGAGTATAAAAAGAGGAGACCAGTATTGTATGATCAGTGCTGAGCTGTCGCTTGACCTTTCAAATGTTAAATGTAGTTTTCATTGCATTCAAAAGGTCAAAGGCCAAGTTTTAAACTACTCAACGTTGTGAGCTAGTACAGCCCGCAAGTGTTTTCAGTTTAAATCATATGAGCTTAATTTAACATGTAAATGAAATACAGTTAAAATGAACAGAATTGCCTATTGCAGCACTGATGGTTCTCCATCTAGCAATTAACAAAAGGAATGTCCCCAACGGGATTCAGATCTATGGATATTCAAATTACCAATTGCCCTGTTACCCATAAATCTATTTACACTGCGCTCTTTTGTCGTCCTATTTCAAATAAACAATTATCCGATTTAATCATACATATATACTTTCATATAAAAATATGATCCAATTTAATTAAAACACAAGTTTGTGGCATCTAAGCAAAAAGAACATACAGTACATAACTACACTTACTATAAAATTTCAAACATTTTAAAGTATTTACCAAACAGAGGAATACAAAAGTTGATCATCATTAGTACCTTGTATACCTCATGAGTTAAAAGCTGGAGCGGGCAAGTCAATGTGATCATTTCAGCTATGTACAGTACACTCTGTTTATACAATGTGATGTAATTATAAACACAAGGTCCATTTCTTGCGAATGAATTTCAATAAATTCATGATGATTTTAAGAGATTTTGGTTGGATAAGCAGATTGGGGTCGGGGAACATTCTCTCAGATTTACATACACCTTTTCAAAACCATGAGTCATGAATTCTTTCGCTATTTCCTCATCGACATTCCCTCACTCTAGGTCTTTAGCATGTTCATTTTCTACAAAATGTATGACGACTAAATATAGAGTATAGAGTGGCCTCTTCATGTGCACAATTATAAAATAATAATGCAAAAAAGCTTAAATAAATATGATTAGTAAAATATGAGTAATAACAATAATGATAAAAATAAAAGCTACATTCGTGTACAGATAGACAGGAAGAGAGGAGAGAGGAGCTCAGTGCATCATGGGAAGTCCCCTGCAGTCTTTGGCCATAGCAGCATAACTAAGGATGGATTAGGACTCACCTGGATCCAGGCCCTAACTATAAGCTTTATCAAAGAAGTGATCTTAGCCCTACTCTTAAATGTGAGAGGGCTCTACCTGCTGTTCTACGGGAGGAGGAGCTTGGTAGCTGAAGGCTCTGGCTCATGTTCTACTTTAGAGACTATAGGAACTGCAGTAACCATGTATTCTGGGAGCGCAGGGTACCTGACCATGACAGGGTTTTAGGGAGGAGGGATTTTAAATCTATCAGAATTTTACAGGGCCAGTTGCAAATAAGCGTTATACAGGATAATATGATCTCTTTTCCTGCCGCAGCATTCTGGGTCTAACGTAAAAGTATAGCCCCCTGGCTCTTGCTTTAGTATAAACGGTATTAATATTATTAGAAACAATGGCCTACAAACCTCTATGTAAGCACCCATTAAGGTGTAGCTGCAGGGTAAATGAGATCAATTCTGTCGTGTGGAAATCTTAAGAGTCAACAAGGGCTTGTGGGTAGCACCTGTTAGAGCATTGGTTCGACTCCAACCAACTTGGCCCTTTGCTGTGTCATCCCCTCTTCCTCTCCCCCCTTTGCTGTCACTGTATCCATCTATCATCTATCCATTAAAGGTAATAAAACCCCAAAAAATATAGAAGAAAAAAAACCCAAAACAAGCTTTGTTTTTTTCTTTTACCAAAATGTAAAATAGACTGTAAAATTTACATACACTTCAGAAATTCAGTGTTGCTATATCAATTTACTGTTTATTGGGAATGTCTGTTCAAGTTAGCCATGATCGATCCTTGTGTGGTTGACAAAAGTCTCACAAAATTAAACACGTCATGACAAAAATCCTCTACCAATTTAGCAACCAGCATTCATGAGTCAGTGCTCTGATATATGGTGCAGTAGCAGGTGCAGCTGCTCTTCAGAGTTGTATTTGTCCACTTGTGAACAGTGACACAGCTAGAAACATTATTAGAATTGTCACTGCTAGCAGTGCTTACTGTACCTTTACTTACCTGTGTACCTCCAACCACATTATTAGGATTGTGGCATGTGTCTTTTTATTATGAAAGAGCATTTGGTCAACTAGGCAATAGTTCAAATGATTCTTAATTTTGACATTTTGAGTTGCCTGGTGAGCCCTCTTTGCTCCGACATGACTTCACATAAGCTCGTATTTCTAGAGAAATGATTTGCACCTCACACTCTGTTTGAGGTTAAGAAAGCAACCATAATTATTTCATTCTAATTATGTAGAGGGTCAAGGAGTGTAATTGTGTCATTGTGGAAATATTTCAAGTGTCAATACAGCCTGGCCTTAGCTCTCCTTTCAGTATGTGATTTGGTAAACACGCAGTCCACTAGTATTATCACATAGTGAGGGTTTGATGATTCAGCTTTTCCATATTTATGTGACAGATAGGTTTTACTTACGTAGGGCAAAAATCACAGTTACACACTGTACTGGACAACACATTTTCATAATCATATTTTACACTTCTAAAGTGAGTGTCATTCTCTATTGTCAAACAGCCTTCGTCATCCATGACATGGGAGACCCTCCAGCTGGCAGAGCAGACGCTTGGTGGCAAAGATGGTTGGTTCAGCAGGAACATGAAGGACAGGGAGGCAGAAGTTCTGGATTTCCACTGCTGCCAGTGCACATCGTAAAACCGTCACCAGCTTGCACAAGAGTTTGCAAAGTCGTCCCCGGTTCTCGAGCCTGGACCTCAAACGATCAGGTGACTCTTTTGAAATATGGCGTGTACGAGGCCCTCTTCGCCATGCTCGCCTCCAGCATGAACAAGGACGCTTCTTGTAGCGTATGGCTCAGGCTTCATCACGCGGAAATTCCTCAAGAGCCTGCGGCGACCGTTCAGTGAGATGATGGAGCGAAGGTTCCAGTTTGCAATGAAGTTTAACGGCTGAGCTGGATGACAGTGACCTGGCTCTGTTTTGTGCCGCCATCATCTGCTGTGGAGGTGAGGATGCAGGAAAAATAACATAATATTATAATTAAACTATTAATTTCTGTATGGAATATTATATATTCTTCTCTTTTTGCCTTAAGAACTTGTAACTATCTAAGTATATTTCATATTTTTACAAAAGGCAGGAATTGTAAAAGCACTCTGTTAGTACCTTCTTATTGAATGATTTTATCCAACGAGATTATATCAAGGGAGTCTAATTCAAGTTTATTTTGTCCTTCTGTGATTAGACGACCGGGCCTGGTGAATGTGGCGCACATCGAGCGAATGCAGGAGAGCATTGTGCAGGTGTGCTACCAGCTCCATACTGGCCAATCACCCCGACGACACTTCCTCTTCCCCAAGCTGCTGCAGAAGCTGGCTGACCTTCGGCAGCTAGTCACTGAGCATGCACAGCTCTGTGCAGGAGATCAAAAGACAGAGGACACCTCACTTCACCCCTCCTGCAGGAGATCTACAGAACATGTTACTGAGGGCTGTGGAGAATAACAAGGAGAAGCACTCTAAAATCTCCTTATTTTCAGGGACAGAAGCGAGTCCTCATAAGCTAGGTTGAACCACTTACCCCCCCTCCCTCCCCTCCCTAATGCAGCAAGAGTTAGCTTTGGCTTCTGGTCAGCACAAGAGTCCTGCTTAGGTCCTGGCAAGAGGCTGATGATTCTCTTGATCTTGGCCACAATGCTCTCCACTCCATTGTGTGGACCTTCAGTATGCATGGAAA
Source organism: Morone saxatilis (assembly GCF_004916995.1). Classification (NCBI taxonomy): domain Eukaryota; kingdom Metazoa; phylum Chordata; class Actinopteri; family Moronidae; genus Morone; species Morone saxatilis. The sequence continues at coordinate 10,657,327 of NW_023339762.1, read as the reverse complement.
TAGTCATGTATGCAAAGCTGTAGTGTACAGTTATTGAGCCAATGCGAAACAGGCTTTATTTACCGTATAATATTTCTAACCAGTGTAATAGACGAACCTACTGCTGGTAGATGTCCTGAT
>NW_023339762.1:10648906-10657182 GCF_004916995.1 Morone saxatilis | reverse complement strand
TTTTTTTTTACCTCTCTCTCTCTCTCTCTCTCTCTCTCTCTCTCTCTCTAAGTACAGTGATTGCTGGTGACCGTCTTTAGTTTTGTAGGTATTTGGTCATAAACAAAAGTATAGTATCTAAAATTGTGATCTAATGATGGCGCTAGATGAAAAGTCAGGAGATCAGCAAAGTTCATCCCCTGGGGACCATGTATTTCTTTACAACATACAATGGCAATCCATCTAATAGTTGTTGAGATATTACAGTTTGGACCAAAGTGGTGGGACAGCCAAATGACTGACAGATCAACATTGCAATCGTTGCCAGAGCAAGAGCAGCCCTCCTTTAGCTGCTTGTTTTGTAGGGACTTGACATCCAGTCAAGACTGTACTGTTACGAAAGATAATAGCACAGCAAAACCAGTTAAGTCAGATAATAAAACTGACATTTGGTATACACAAATCAGAGCCAACAGTGGAACAATTATGGCTCAGTATTTTGACGCCTAGACTTATGAGTCACACCTTAAATTAATTTTCTGTGTGAGTTACATGTATTAAAGAAGCTATATTATGCTTTTTTGAGTTTTCCCTGTGCTTTTTTGTGTTATATAGCTTTTTGTGCATGTAAAAGGTCTGCAGTAACCCATACAAAAGGCATTAGCTACTGCCACCATCTGAGAAAGTAAACTAACTTTATTTTAAACTTTATTTTGTTTTACTGTTTATTATATAGGTAAACCTGTGGGTAGCAAGCTGGGCGACGTTGGACAAATGATGTAATATTGAGTGACAGTAAAGAGAAACTATGTGAATTATGCTTCATTTGAAGCTAAATATAACAAGAGTAGTAGGTTGGGTGCTGGTAACAGTTTTTTTTATGTTGCTTTTTGTATAACTTCATACTGCAGCACTAGTATTAGCTCAGCTATCCACACTGCTAATGTTATGTGTGTATGTTGCTGCTGTATTTAAATCCACTTGATAGAAATGCGAGGTGAGAAGAAAGCGGAAACACAGTGGACAGTGCCTGCTTAGGCTCGTGGGAGCTGATCATTTGGAGCAGACTGGGCTACTTTCCTTAAGGTCTCCTGAAAACAGTGTATCAGACAGAGGTTGAATAGAGGTTTTGCAGCAATGTCCAATATGACATAAATGAGGTGTTTTTTGAACATTAAGGCATGCAAATCTATTATAGTAGACCCAGTATAAACCAGAAAATTAGCATAATATGGCCTCTTTAACTGGATCCGGATAAAGTGATGATGGAGGATTCACGCAACAAGAGTGATTAACCATTTGAATTAAGTTGAATATTTTCTATATCTACTGCCTTCTTGCAACAGCATCTTCGGTATTTCAAAACGGTATATCGCCCCAATATTTATTTAATGAGTCATAAAATAATGTGAGCTGCGGCAACATTAGAGGGGTGTTCTTTCTATCGTGCTATACTGTTCACAAACAATCTCAGAATCAATACTATGCAGCATGTCAGCATTTATACACAGGACTGTGGAAAATGGTATGACTTTCATGTTGTATAGGAGTGCTGTGACACCATGAATGAACTCTAAAATCAAGCGTGGATCAAACAATATGTGCATTTCCAACTGACTGCTTTCCCATGACTCCCTCTGGACTCAGACACTTCCACACAGCCATCTAGAAACTTTGATCTCCAGAAGCAGTGAGGGAGGTCTGCGTTTGAACATGGCTGTGCACTTTGACTGACCTGTCCCTCTTACACCTACACACATCCATGCATGGAATTCACAACAACTCAGGGCTGGACTCCCCGGACCTTCTCTTGTCAACCCCTTTTTTCTAATGAGAAGAAAATGAAAGAAATAGGGCTATGAGTGAATGTTTTTGGTGAGACTGGGGATGTGTGATGAAAAGAGCGCAGGTTTGGAGGGAAACAGGCGGTGGAGGGAGAAGTGATGAGCCCATATACTGGCCCTTTATATCGTTTCTGTGAAAACAGATGTTTCCTTGTCCAGCCTGTGTGTTGGCTTACACTACTGATTGAGCAAGTTATTTCTGTCACTGGCTGGCTGCAAATAATCTCTGTGGGACAGGCTGCCAGGTCATATTGAGACATTAGCTTGATTGCAAATGTCCGAATGAGATTAAAATCACCCAGACAGGGAAGAAATAAATTAAAAGTTGCAAGACAACATGACCTTGATCTGTGAGGAAATTCTGCTAATGACAAGAGCCATGAACATAAAATCCACACACGCGCAACACCTTTCACTCACCAACCCACACTACTCTGAATCAACGTACAGGGGTGCTGGTCTTTCCAGTGAGAATGGTTCGAGCCTTGGCCTTGTTCATGTTGAAGTTCTTGAGGTAGGCCTCATAAATCTGCCTGGCCAGCGTCTTCTGGTCGGCTAGCTGGGGGTCTTCCACTTCCCTGTCCCCCGTTACCATCTCTGCCTTCAGCTTTAGCTTCTCTGACTGGGGCATCCGGCCAAAACGGATAGCTGAAGAGAGCAGAACAGACAGAAAGTTATATTAAGATTACAGAATTTATGGCAATATAAATGTTTCAATTCACAGATTCAATTTACAGTGCAACAGAAATGGCCGAAAACGAAATTCAGTTAAATAGAATTATTATAAAGCCCATTCAATAAAACACAGAGAAAAGTACTTGATAAGACAAAAAGAGAGAATGCAGAGTGCTTTAAAATAAACCCAGTTTTGAAAAAATGTGAAAGAGCTTGACGTCCACAAAACCCCAACAATCACTTATTCTTGACGCTGACTGGAGGAATCATTTTAACATATTAAGTAAAATGAATCCAAGACAAGTTGTCAGCAGAGAAAAAAAACTACATTAGATGTATCCAAAAAACTTATAGGGTAGTAGCAATAAAATGTTCAAAAATAGCACCACTGAAAATAGAGAAAAAGCTAAGCACAGGCTATTTAATATCTTACTGTGCTCACTGTTGAAATCTGATGCCAAAGCCTTATTTCTACCAACCTATGGATCTGACATCTTGAATCTCAAAATCTAACATTAAAAACATAATGTCATGATCAGCAAAAGTCTAAGGGTTGGCCATGGCCATAGTCTAAAGCCCCCCGACATGGCACCATCTTTTTTTTCTCGTGCAAAAAGAATTCTCTACTGGGGACACCAGCGCACTCATCTGGTTGTACTGCACGTCCCCCACGTCCCTCTACGGTCAACTCAGTCACTGCTGTACTCTGAAGGGAGATAAAACATGTTTTTTTTGTGTCCAGTGAAACTGAAATCAATCCTGGCAAAACAATTACCAGAAAGCAGTTTTACTGACAGTGGTTCATTAACTGATGTATTTTAGTGAAGGATGGGTTTGAATGGAAGGCATAAACTAACTATTGGCTGCACACACAGCACAACGATTTGTTTTCTCTGGATAGGAACAGAGACAGAGAAACCCAACTTCAGCAGAGATTCAAGTACAAGCTCCAAAAGTACTGAAAGCTGATAATAATATAAATACTGTTAAATCACAAGTCTCCTCCCTGCCTGCATCTCTGCCACTCCTCTCCAAGTCCCCAAGATTATAGCACCAACCTTCAGATCCGTTTTCCCTCCAAACCATACCAAGAAGAACAAAGAGAACCTACTGTGAGTTTAAAATGGACTTTTTCACCTTCAAAATGATTGATTTGGTTAATGTGTTACATATTGTTTGAAGTTAACAATTGGTTTTGTGTTTATAATGCTATATTCTAGAAAGGATTCTATGTTAAGAAAAGAGAGATAAAGAGAAGGCCAGAAGAAGACAACAGGAATGGAAGCAAAAACAATTCAACAAAAAATGTTTTTTTATGCATTACAGCAATTTATGAATGTGTTGGAAGCTTATAGTCCACACTAGACTAGAGTTGTTTTTCTACGAGAGGATGCTGGCATCTCTCTGACGGCCTGATCCCATTTGACTAATGAGATTAGAGGTGAGCTGCTTTAACGCCTGCTCACCAATTTAAATAGGAACAAGCTGATGCGTGCACGTGCACACACACACACGCACACAAATCTCTGACAACCCAACATGCAGCTGCATCTACCACCTGCATTTACGAGACTATAAAAGCATAAAAGGTTTTCCAACGAGCCACCCACTGTTGAAACTAATCCAGGCCAACGGAGGTACTGAACTAACAGACAACACGAGGGCCCGTTAGATTTCCGCTCACAAAGTGGATGGATCATCTGAAGTTGGTAAAGCTCCACAGTGGGCGTCTGGGCAGGAGCCAAGTCTAATTAAGATGAGAGTAAGTGAGTGATGTTAAGCTGATCATAAGTCAATTTCTTAAGAACCCGTGTGAGGGGATGAGTCTGTGGCTCGAGTGGGAAAGGGTGCTAAAGGTGGGAGGGGGACAGTCTGTCGTTCCATTAAATCATCTGTTATAACAGCTGATTTGTGGAATTTTTTTGCCATTAAACACCTCTTTCACCACACAAACTTACTATTGCTGCTGTTTATTACAGTGCATTTTGTTGGTACATGAGATCTGAGGTATCTTTAAGTTGCTGGATTCAAGAAACTTTAGGGTTCTGTGATGACAGCACTTTGCTGCTTTTGCAACAGCAAGAAAGGGATGTTGACAGTTTATTCCAGAAAAGAAGTCAAGACCAAACAACAACGCAAACACAGTTCACTGCTTTATTGTAAACCATAGAACTTTAATGGGTAAATTTCACATAGATAAAACAAAAACTCCTCTGCTGATGCATGCATGTTGATAGCCTACATTTCAATTGAAAAAAGGTAAAACTGCTAAACCTTTTTAATGAGGAACGCCCAGTATCTGAGCCTTAACTGTGAAATCAATTGGCAGTCGATACAAACATAGGGACAAAGCTCTAAACATAGCAGTACTGTGGTCCTGTATTCTCTTAGACCATCAGACCTCAAATGATCAGGTTGCACTGGTCTCAAATCTCCTTCCTCCCCCTCTACGGTTACATTTAGGCCAATGAAACTCAATACACATATACCGTAAGAGGAAGTGCAGCTGACAGAAATACTACTACTGCTCAGCTTTAGGGCACTACTGCATCATCATTAAAATCTGGGCTATGTATTAAGGAAGCCTCATCAATAACCCCGTGGGACAAAATGAAGACGCTCAGTTCAGCCACTGCATCCACAAGTTCAATGCAGTCAGTATGGAATTTCTGCAAAGTGTGCACAGTCTATATGTGAACTCACTGATTGCCCTGACCTTTTTGATCCTTCTACTAAAAATACACTGACAGGCGAGAAAAAAAACACCCCAGCACACCCATACGAACACCTATATACACACATCCTCTGCAAAATATGTTTCAGGGATTTCCCCCCCCCCCAATCAGGACATTGAACTTTGTCAAGGGTCAGCATGCCATGTCATATGTTTACACAGAGTAAACAATATTCACCAGAACCTCATGCTTTAACCTCATGCTTAACCTCTATATTTCTGTATTTCTTTGTAAAGATAAGCAAGTACGGAGGTAAACATCTGATCTAAGGCTTTAAAAAAAGACAATATTGTGTTTAGAGTGTTCACAGATGTTGCATGTGCAGATGTTTTCTCTGTGACAGTCAAGACTGAGAAACCAAAATTTGTGATCAGACTGTGAAAGCATGCACTGGATTAATAATCACAAAATATTAGTAGCATTTTTCTTCGCACTTTGATTTTGCACTCAGAGTGAGAGGGCCTTTTAAGAGAAAAAAAAAATTATCAAAAAATGAATTCTTAATGGTTTTACAAAATGATGTAATGTTATGGGAATAAAGTCGCAATTTCCGACATTTTATAAATAAATTTACAACTTATTTTACATTATATTCTTCTTACAGAATCACAACTTTTCTGAAAATATACATATAAAAACATTTTTTTATTTTTTACATTTTTTTCACCAATAAACACAATGTACACTGTAAAGTACAACTTTTTTCTTTGAGGCCACAAAATAAATACAAATTCAATGTAATTAATTAGCAACATTTTGGATTAATTTTCAGATTGGTCTGTGCAGCAAAGCAGACTGTTAGTGTGCTCTATAGGTTTTTGCTGATTGGAAATCACATAATCAGGTGGATAGACTCGATTGGTCATGTGATTTCCCTTCTGGTTCACATATCTGCTCCAAAAGGGTTCAGCTATTGCAAACTCTGCAGCATGCACAGACACAGACTGACCATGTATTGTGCATGAATGAGTCCAAAAGTACATTTTGAAGAAGCCGTCTAATAGCCAGGATTAGTTTTCAGTTAGTGACTTGCCTTAACATGCAACTTAACACCCAGCTGTGGTGTTAGATTACTTCTTTGTGCTAATAATGTGTGTATGCACCTCTTCAATCTTTCTTGGGATCTGTTCAAACTGTGGTACTCTGTTAAGTAGCATGTACTTGCAAGTAACAAGAACCATGCGTGTGTGTGCATGTGTGTGTACATTTGAAGCACTGCCCAGAACTGCCCCGCCCTGTAGGACTCACCGTTGTGGGACATGCCCACCGACAGGCACTTCTGGAAGCGGCAGTATTGGCACTTGTTGCGGTTCTTCTTTTGGATCTTGCAGCGGCGCTCACACTTGTCATACTCCAGCTTCAGACGAATTGTTCGACGAAAAAAACCCTGGAGGAATGAGGGGGAAAACATGGTAGAAAACAATTTTTTACAATGTTACTGCTCATATTTTGACATTTAATTTCATTTGAATGAATGAAACATGAACACCACAGATCAATTAGTCAGTCAATAAAAGATACATTCCTAGAAGAAATACACAAGCTAATGAAACCTGAACTAGTAGTGAATTACTTTATAATAATGTCTGCTGTTATGAAACCAGTTTCAGGATCCAGAAAAAAAAACTATTGACCAATTCTTTATGAAGAAAGTAGCCATTAGAAAAGCAGTTATTTATTCTCGGATGAATGGTGCCTGACAATATTAGATACATAGTTACACCATCAGCTTCTCCTCGCTTACACAACCTTGACAAAAAGAAATATTAACGTTGGCGAGGAACAGATGGACCAAGTGGCATGCTGGCCGAAGGGTAGAAAATGTCCTGGGGAATTGCTTAATAACCTATTCAGCCATTCCTAATAGCAAATTGCAATTTCATCCAAAACTGTCACCCAGTGTGCCAAAATACATATACAGGCCAATGTAGTATAGTTGTACAATACAAGATGACACAGACATGCCATGTTGTTAAGTAACTCTGACTCTCACCCACTAACCTCCAATGTCATGTGCCGAACACACACACACCCTAACCCTACACACGTAAAACAAAGGTGATATATGGCTCAGACAGAATTGGAGTTCAGTGGGCTTTATGTCGATGCTGCTTGTGTCCACTGTCGTAAAGGATCAGTGACATCACAGAGGTCAGCCTCCTCCTATTACTGTCACAGGCAGAGTGGGGGGTGTACACATATGCACGTGAGATGGTGAGTATGTGTGTGAGTGTGTGCATGTGCATTCTAAACAAGAATATTTGCTGACAAGAAAAATGCTGAATTTAGCTGACCCAGCTAATGTTGCAGGAAAGGGTCTCACCATGACCCTTCAGCACTTCATAGGTCCCTTCTGATGTTTGCACTTTCAGTGACCCCCTCCTAAAGGTAGACGTTAAGCTAAACAAACCTTGCTTTTTGCGATAACCTGTTTTATTGTTTTACAGCCCTACAACTTCACCCTACATAGGTCACATAACTTTGACTCTGCCCTGCAGATCAATCAAGGCTTTTGTCCATCGTAGACACATACAGTGTAGATACACTATTGCATGAACACAGACTCATACTTCAGTGAGCTGCTGTTCCGATGTGAATGTTTATATAACAGAATGTTGACATGATGGAGTTACTGAGTTTATGTATCACTTCCTGGCATTTATACTCCCACTGTTATCCCACTGGATTGACAGTGTGGAGGTGTAGAAAAGTATCTTGCTGCAGTAGCTGCTTTCCCTTCAAAGAAAAAAATATACAAAAGAATATTGAATACTGAAGGCTGAAAAACACATTCACACACACCTCAAGTTACACTATCTTTGTCCTTCGGTGCCTTTTAAAAAACAGCCTTGGGTTGTTCTTCAACAGGACTGGTAAACAATTAACAGAAAGATTATTGAGCGACCACGTGCGAAGGCTGAGACTGTTATTTCTGATGCTTTTAGGAGTTATCATTAGTCATAAGACACACTGCCTCTGGGTCTCTGGCCTGGTGTGTCCTACTTTCTTCAGTGTTACACTTTCAAATATGATTTACTGTCTT
>NW_023339762.1:10641117-10648806 GCF_004916995.1 Morone saxatilis | reverse complement strand
TATATATATATATATATAGACTTTAGCCATCAGCATGCTTAAAGAAGTGGCTGTCAGTCACATTAATTTATTTGAACAACACACTGTTAAGGCTATTGAATGTATAACCCTGGTATAAAAACTAAAATAAAAGTGGTTGTCAGAATGTCAAACAGCGACTGAAAATCTCTCCTCTAACACATTTCCAGTATCAGGGGAGTTGACACTTTTTGTGTGAAATCGACAAAACGACAAGAATGCCCACTTCACACATTGATTGGTCAGGTGTGTGAAGGTGAGAAAGTATACAGGAGTTTGAATTTGTCTTTCAAGTTGTCTTTTTTTCATTCTTTAAGTCACTTTTTGGCTTTGAGAGGAGACTGTCCAAAAGCATGCTGCCCTATCCTCATTTGTACAATTAATCAAGTCTTGCCTGTCTCTATGACAACAGAGCAACTATAAAATTGTTTGCCTTGAGATGTGATTGGATGATTTTGTATGAACTAGTTTATTCCAGACATACCCTCGCCCATTTGGCGAATCAAATTTAATAGTTCATAAAAGTATAACAATTATTGACCCTATCATACTGAGTTATACAAGTAGATCTTGCCACCACAATCAGACAACAAATCAATCATTATTTTGAGCAAAAATAAAATCCGCAACTGTGTCTATTTTAATGAATGCATCCCTACTATGAATTCTTATCTCCCTCTGGCAAAGAACTACTGGAATTTAAGTACAGTTTGACCCCTTTGCCCCGACAAAGACAGTCTGTTCCATCACAGCAACTATTTATTCAGAGATATTAACATGCCGTATGTGGTGTGCTGCTTGTCAAGAGCATAACAGCATTGGAGTAATATTACTGATCGTCCTCAAGGACGACAGGTCATGGGGCTTGCCATAGGTTGCCAACAGTTTTCTATTTCCACCTTGTGAAGGGATCATGGTTGGTAGAACTCGCTTGGTACACAAATAGCAAAGATGAAATGGTACATACAAAACAGTGGCACTAACTCAAGCCACATGAGTTGGTCAAAGGATGCCAGAACGGGGATAAGCAGCATTTGGCAGCGGACCTGAAGCTGTGCTCCTGTCTGGTGCAAGTGCACATGTTTCAGCAGCATGTGGACGAAAAAAGCATGTCAGTGTTTCTTCTGCTCCTGTCTCTCATGTGCTCGCAAACACCCATAAATCCTAAACACCCTCTCACTGACTTTTCCATGACATCATTAAATGTTTCTGTGATGCCTTCTATCCATACTTCCCCCTCTTTACTCCTTACTGTCCTTCTCCCCCACCCTCACCCTCTTCCATTAAATCTTTCTGAACTATTAACTCCTCCACTTGTTGCATAATTTGGTAGTAGCATACATTTCCCAGATGTCCATGTGACTTGAGGAGGAAACACAGCAGCAAAATGGATGTTTCCTGAGAGGTGGTGCATGGTGACTGAGGAATGTGTGAATTCCTCATTGGATATGGAGCGAGGAGAAACACTGGAGGAGCACAGAAAGGTAAAACAAGGGAGTACAGAGAATAAGGGGTAGATAAGGCAAGAGACAAAAGAAAAAATAAGGAGGAAATATGGAAGAATTGGGCAGGAAAATACACCAAGACACTCAGTAAGACACAGAACTGATTAAGATCAAGGGATTATTTTCCAAAGGGGGTAAAAAAGTGGGCGAGTCAGACAATAAAGTAAAGAAAGGTCTGTCTTATACTGTAGCTTTGTGGCACGTTAAGGCAAGAGGTTAAATTAGCCGAAGTTAATATCCTTTCCGAACATTCAGTTGGAGCCAATTGGGGATTATAGGGCTAAACTGAGGGACCCCTACTCTGAAAACAACAACAACGGCAAAGAGATTACACTGAGCTGCCAGGGACACGATAAAATGAGTAAACCCCACATTGCCATCTCACCATATCATTAATAATCTAAAGAGATAATTTAAATTCAATGGTAATGAGAGTTCACCTAGAACAGTTGAACCTTCAGAGCCATTGCTGGAGGACTGGTATTCGGGGACATCAAAGGAGCTAAGGGCATCGTTGTCAACAGACTGAGAGATGTCCTGGAGCTCCTCCATGCCGCCCATGAAGTCGTCATCGGTGCACAGGGGGCTGCCTAACACCGAGTCTTCCAGGGGCGAAGGGGGATGGTAGTGGCTCTCCATGTCGACCATTGCGGTGGAGGAGCGGGCTGCCGGCACTCTCACTCATCAGACTGGAAACAGAGGACAGGGGAAGAGGGGGGAAGACAAAGAGGTTAAAGAGATGACAGAGGAAGACAAGATTAATTTCTAAGGTCACCTTTAGAGATTTCTAGAGACTATGAGTCTACATTCATGCTAGCAGTTCTGTGTGGCTGTACTTAGACACATCAGTGCTTTGTGCTAAATGCTAATGTGAGCTTGTAATATGCCTACAATGACCATACTAACATGCTGATGTTAAGCCGTTGTGATGTGTACCATGTTCACCACCTTAGCATGTTAGCATTGCTAACATTTGCTAGTATGAGACTTGTAGGCATCTGGTCATAAACCAACATTTATGGCATAGTTTAAAAGTATTGGACAAATTAGAACTTTGAAGTGACGATGGTGCAAAATGTAAAGTCAAGGGATCACCAAACTGATTACAATTCATCCTGGGGAGGATATAAGTGCAAAAATGGCAATCCATTCATTAGTTGTTAAGACCACATATTGCAACCTCACTGTAAAACAAGAGGAAGTTAAGGGGTCTCTATACAGTCATTAGGACATCATCTGGGAACTATTAATGTTGGTACCAAATTATTTACCAATCTATCAAGTAGATGTTGAGATATTTTACTAAATTAGTGAGCATTTTGCTGGCAGCCCTAGAAGAGAAGTTAGGGGATCACTAAAGATGTAAGGGCACCATGAATGTATGTAGACAACTTCGTGGCAATCAATCCAATAGCTGTTGGTGGACCAACTGACCAACATTGCCATTCATAACATCATCCTGCTAGCATGCCTAAAACTGATAACATCATTATCACCATCAACACCACAAAGTGACACTGCATTATCTTTCAGTGCACATGATTCAACACAGCACTGGCTAATACATTTAGGCCCAATGAGCAGTGCTGATGCAACATGTGGCCATCCACACCAACAGGTGCTGCACGTTGCTCTGGGTCAACGGGCAGTAAAGGAATGAAGGACATGGAGTATCTTATGACACAACACAGGCCCCTCCGCTCCTCTGAGCTATTCACCCCAAATACAGTAACCATATCCCTACCTCGAAGTGCTGCAGAAAGAGAAAGACAGAGGACAGAGGGACAGAGTGAGGCATAGAGATGTTTGGAGAGATGAATGTAGGTCACTGGGCTGGCTTAGGCTGTGCTGTAACAGGAAGGCTAGGTCTGGGGTTGGCTAGAAGGGACATGACAGACTGGCTTGTGCAGTAGATGGGTGAGAATTTGCTGAATTGCATATGGGAGGAGCTATGAGATACACATAGAAGTGCACTAAGAAGTAGGCTTGTCTTGGTGGCTAAGCTTGAGACTGGCAGTGGGAACGGACCTCATATTGCACATTAAGACTTCATACAGCCGTATCTAAACTAGGTCAATCTTCAGTAAGCCCTTTCCACCGGGCCCCGCTAAGAACATCACACAGGGGAGGTGGGCGATGGGGGTGAGGGTAGCTATGTGGCTACAAGACAGCAGCTGCTGGTTGTTCTCAGCCATTCCACACATTACCGCCTTAAGTTTAACCTTAAAAAAGGTTCAGTGTGTAACATTTAGGAAGCAAAAATATGATATAATATGCATAACTATGTTCTCATTAGTGTATAATCACTTGAACAGAGGAATCGTTATGTTTTTGTTATCTTAAAATTATCCTTTTATATCTATAGATGGTACGGGTCTCCTTCAATGGAGGCCGCCATGTTTCTACAGTAGCCCAGGAAGGACAAACAAACACTGGCTCTAGATAGTTTCTCCTTCGCGTTTGGAGGGGGAGTGTGAAGCGATGGAGTAGTGATCTGCCGCTCCACTGCTATATGACACTAAATCCTACACACTGGACCTTTAAATTGACTAGTAGTGTGTAATGTACTGTAGGCTGCTGAGAAGGGAAAATGACTGCATGCTGAAAATGTTTGCCCTCAGTGCTCCCTGTGAGTCTATTTTAAAGATCTAATGACAGAAATGAATGGTATTCCATTGATGCAGCCTCTGATACCATAAGTCATTTGAGTAGTTTCGCCTCAAGTGCAGAAGAAAAATACAATAGATTAGGTAAACGTGAAACGAGTTATGTGACTGTTAATAATAAAAATAATAATCTCTGTTGGTCACAATTTAACCCTTCAAGTAGGAGGGAAAAAATGGATGAACTTTGAGAAGGTCCCTATTGCTTGCAGGGTCGGTGGGCGACTAGCGGGAAGCATGACCAAAAGCAGACCAGTGACATGACTAAAACAAAGAAAAATACGTCATACGTCAACAGCAATACAACAAGACCTGGCTCAAAGTCCAGCCACATGGTATAGCATGGATGGATGAGCCATTTTTTAAAATCACAGAGCACATTGTCTTACACAATCTGAATTGTTGTGACGCAAAATGCTGTTTAGGTTTACACCAATCACTCTTGTTTGTTTCTCAGTTTGGAGCTACCTTGATAGCTCATGGCACAAAAACAAAAAAGTCAGCCAAACTGCTCCTGCACTGAAAGCAAATGTCTCAGCACACTTAAGCTTTTGCAGATATATTAATAAGGGAGCTTTATGGTAATTTGGTATGCACGATGTGACACATGGTGGTGAAGTATTTTGTAAATATGATATCCTGATGTCTATTGAAAACATTATGATAATGTAATGGTACAAGCATGAATATGAATACAAAGGTTTTAGAGCTGGAGCCATTCGTAAAGACAGCACATGTGATTCACATTGCATGGAATTTCTAGTATCAGCGGGTAGAAAAATCACAACAAACTAAATTTTCTCATTAAGAATCACAGCCCAGAGGACCTGAACTGAATTGAATAGTATAGATGCCCACTCATTGAGAAGACTACTCTACACGAAAAGAAGCTTGGCATGCAAGTGAGCCGCTTTAGTGAGATACTCTACATTACACTTGTAATTCTGAATGGAGGCAGTGTTAGCTCGGCTACGCAAGCAAACCTCTTTAGCATTCAGCCTCTAGCTCCTGACCCTCAGGTCTTCCTTTAGAGGACATCCTGTTTCATACACTCACTTCACTCAGCACTGTCTCATTATTATACTGCTTCAAGGGGAAAAATAAAGAAGAATCTTGGCTACAGCTTGACTAACATCCATGCTGTCAGTTCAGATAACACTCCATTAACCGGGGGGAGTTATTATCTAGTCTTGTAAGAGGATACAAATTTGGGCTAGCAGAGTATTACATTTTATTTTTTCTGCGATCAGTAAAGTTTATACACAGTCACGGTCAACATATACAGTGTGTCAATCCATCTGTATGTATGTATAAATGTGTCAACACACATCCATTGCATGCATGACTTTATATTTAAATAACACATATGACACAGGTCCTTTTCTGAACTTATGACCCCCTACCACCATCTACGAAGTGGTGGATCAAGCAAACCTTGTGTTGCCACCAACATAACACGAGAATGTAAACACACAGAGCCGCTTAAGCTGCAGACTGCAGAGGTCTTGTGGATTGAGACCGAAAAAGACAGAGAGAGACACGGGGGGCTGAGGGGAATGTCACTAAGGCTACATTACAGGGTCTTTATCAGCAGTGTGCGGGACAGAGTGAGCAAGTGAGGCAGGGAGAGAAAGACAGAGGTTCCTATGGTAACAGCAAGTCTTTGTCCTTTAAGGTCAAGACCTCTCTTGTGCTCACTCAACCAAGCTCACTGAGGGCACTGCACACACTGAGAGGAAGATGAGCAAGGTCATACGTGTTTATGTGGGTTAGGGTCCAAAAGGGGAGGAGGGTGGGTTACAATAACAAAAGACCACTAACTGAGAGCCACTGAGGTCGCCATGACGATGCCATGGCAATGTCGACACATGGATCACACTTTGAAATCAGCAGCGGAGGGCGGGCAGCAGGCATGTGAAGGCAGTTACGAGCTACTACCACTGGAATTCAATCTCATTCAAATCAATAAATCCCATCACAGACTTGTAGGGTAGCAAGTCTGTACCAGTAATCACTGGGCCGGATGTATGCGTGGAGCATAAATAATCCATACAGTCCGATGGGTTTCTGCACAGCATGTTCACCCAGCCCCCCATGTTACGCTCATCCATCGCAGTCAAGTTCCACATTAGTCGGAAAGAACACGAGGGCTGCTGGTAAGCTCCGGCTGTGGCAGATAAACATGCTCTGAACGTGGGTTAGTTTACACAGCAGTCTGAAATCTTCAAGAAAATTATCTACAAATCACCTGCACTGTTGAGCTGATGGCCTCAGTAGTGATATTAATCATTCAAGAAGTACTGCACTTAAAGGAGATCATGTTTGAGTGATCCTGTGGCATCTCTACATCCACACAAGCCTCAGCTGATAACTGAAAAGTATTGCATCACACAGCTTCTATGACTAACTATTGTCTCTGGGGCATCCAATAAAGCGTCATGATTTTTCAAATCCATCAAGAATGAGGGCAACAAAGATTGTGATGACAAGGAAACCCAGATAAAAAATGGCTGCGGATCAAGATATTAGAGGTGTGTAAGGGCTTGTCTCTCCAAGAAGTGGAAAACACACAGCAGACCTTCCAAGTACAGGAGAACACACCTTGGCACTGAGAAGAGATAAAAGAAGATTTGCTCACATACTATTTTTCTTTTGTTAGAATAAAAACAGTATTGTTACCAATCTATAAATAGTTTATAGAATGTGAAAACTCAGTAATAATTTACACTATTGTCCTACCTTCCACATCCGAAAAGTTTTCCATCCAACTTTGGTCCCTGACAGCATGACACCCAGCTCTTTTCACAAGCTTGTATGATCATTTGGTGTGTGTGTGTGTGGCTGTGTGTGTGAGAACTGTCTTGTTGTGTGTGTGGGTGTGGTGTGTGTGTGTGTGTGTGTGTGTGTGTGTGGTGTGGTGGTGGTGTGGTGTGTGTGAGAGAGTGGACCTTAGGTTAATGTTCAATCCACCAATCCTGTGGTCTGAGTGCTGACAGACCTGTTAGAAGAAGGCCCCAGGGGTGGTATTAGAGCAGGAATATGGGCTGATGGGGCTGTCCCGCCAGGTCCGCCTGTCCATTTGTTTGAAGAGCTCAGCCTGGACCGTGACTGCAGTGTAAACAATTGAGTGAACCTTTATCACTCAGGGCTGATATGCTGGCCGGCGCCCTCTTATCGTTATGGAGATTGACCAAAGTACAACCCGGGGAAGTGATTGGACTTTAGCTGTAGTCTGAGTCTGAGCCGCAGGACAGTTCAATCATTCTGTTATCAGGTCACTTACCTTGTAATTTCAGGGCCAATGACAGTTAAAGACTACATCACATTGTGTCTGATATTTTAAGACTGGTAAGTCCAAACTAACTGGGTTTAAAAAATGTAGCTCCTTAACTAGAAATCATTTTATGACTTATTTCAAAATGCATGCTATAAATGCTTTAATGTATTATTCTCACATTTCCAGACATCCACTGGTTTCCATTAATTTTCATACAATATGAAAA
>NW_023339762.1:10639860-10641099 GCF_004916995.1 Morone saxatilis | reverse complement strand
AAAATGTATTAGCAAACTTACTTGAGTTGCAAATTATCTGCAGATTAATTTCTGCATTACATTACCTTAAAACGGCAGTGTCATTTTGACATAAATAGCAGACTTTATATGGTGGATTAAATAATTTAAGGGTTTGCCATTAGATTTTCATATTATACAGAAATGAATGGAAACAAATGGGCGCCGTGGAGAATATGCATTCAAAGTTCTAGAAACACAACAGCATGGTTTGCAAAATGTTAAGTTGTGATGTAAAGTATATAAATGATTTTTTTAGGATGAAAGCGTGTTCAGTGTCATTCTTCTCTTTGGAAACAGTTGAGATAACAAGCTCCATCTAGCAGATGTGCGAAAGCTTTCAATCGTATCATATAATCTTCATCACCAGGAGGTCGAGCGAACAAGATAAGCAGAGTTTGCACAGATGTCAAAGAATTGAAGATGTGCAAATGTCTATTTTTACAGAGCATGTTAAGAGCTTCACATCCATGTTGGCTTTTTTATTTTTTCCCCCAATTGAATCACATTTTTGTCATTTCCCGTCGGAAATGGCCATTTTGACATGAAAAAGGAACCCCTAACCCTAGTGCTAGGTCTAAATTCACTATACATTCTCCATTTGGCCCCAAACTTCACATGTTTATTAAGAGCCCTGTCCTGAACACATTTATGTGCCAATAGTCAGTCACTGTCATAGCGCCACCTACTGGCAAAAATAAGTAAGCCTTGTATGGCTATTGTGATGTGATTTACATGACATTTTCATGGCTTGGTGTTCGCATCATGCACAGGTGTGTAATCCGAGAAAGAAAATATTAAAATAGAATTTTGAACAACCCTGTTTTTTATTATTATTTATCTCCATGAGTGTATAACAGTTTTTATACACTGATCAGCCATCATCTGATCTGATCAACATTCTGACCATCTGGGCTTCCCTGGTAGTCATAGTTATTACAGCCAACCTACCAACAAACCTGTGATGGCACTCATGTGTTCTGAACCCTTTCCTATTCGGAACGGCAGCATTAACTTTTTCAGCAGTTTGATCTACAGTAGTTGCGTTTGTTGGCTCGGACCACACAGCTCAGCCTTCATCATGATCAATAAGCCTTGGCCACCCATTACCCTGTATCCGGTTCACCGCTTATCTTTCCTCGGACCACTTTTGATAGGTACTGACCACTGCAGACTGGGAACACCCCACTGACCCAGCCGTCTAGCCATCACAATTTGGCC
>NW_023339762.1:10626362-10639760 GCF_004916995.1 Morone saxatilis | reverse complement strand
AGTCGCTCAAATCCTCACGCTGCTCATTTTTCCTGCTTCTAGCACAACACAAAATGTTCACTTGCTGCCTATGAATCCCCCCCACTGACAGGAGCGATAACCAGATAATCAGTATTATTTACTTCACCTGTCAGTCTTCATAATGTTTATGGCTGATCGCGGTGTATAAAATCTTAGATGTATTTCCCCCCCCCCCGTACAGCTTGTAATATTTTATGACTTTAGGGCTGCAACTGTCGATTAATTTCATTATCACAAAATAGTGAAGAATGTCACAAAAACAGTAAATATCTATATTTGAAAGGTTGAAAACAGCATTTTCTGCCATTTTTCTGTCGATCGACTAATTGATTAGTGGACTAATGGTTGCAGCTCTACTGTTATACACTACTGAGCAAGCTTGCATGTTTCTCAGTTATTCTATTTCTAAATGGACAGGACTTATTATTTGTGTTACTTAAGGTGAGCTCTTGCTTTGGCTGCAACCCACTGTTTCATTGAGTTGAGAAATAAAACAGTAAGTTACATAAACCCCAGTAGACTCTGACCTCTGCACTGACAGCGTGTTCAGTGTCAAAATAATAATTAAATGTTCACGCACGCTCACAAGACAGAGCCAATACAATTTGACCATAAAACACTGCAGAAGGTGCAATGTGACAGTGTATCACGTTACCTCAAAGGTCTACAGTGACCCGACCCTTCATGCTGCTGTTTATAGCACATCATTACGTGGTGGAAAGTGTGCCTGCATGTATGTGTATGTGTTGTGGAGCCAAAACAAGCACATGAAACTTACGGGGAAATTCTCCATATGCAAAAAAGACAATAAATAGCTGTGGTTGTCAGTTTGGGTAAAATTTAGAATTTAGACAGAGGACTTGGGTGTGTTGACTGCATACCACACAGACATTTGTCATGACTTGTAATGAAGCTCAATGTTTACTGGTAACGGTTTAAATGTTTTGGCTAAGGTTTAGTTTGATAGAGTTTATTTCTAAAGTATGTTTATTTAAGGCTCAAGGGATGAGGCATTTTCAGCTGTTAGCTTGGCTGATACATTAAACCCTTTATACCATAAGTATTAGATAAATATTAGTTCCCAATATCCTGTTAAACACTAAAGGACAGTAAGGCTACATGCTGATTTACAATGAATCTGATACATGGAGCATCTTTGTCTGTGTCAGAGAAATATAACAAAAGAAGGCAAGGATAGTGGTTTTCAGCAAATGGCCATGAAATACTGGTAGTTATTAATAGATTGTCTATTTTTTCTGGTTGGGGTCTGACGTGTCAGTATAAGGTCAAATGGAGTAATGACACAGCTGCTTTGTAACCCTGACCTGCAGTATAGCCACAGCTTTACTAGCTACCCAAGTGTATTAGATGTATTTGCAGCTAAAGGATTGGCAGGCTCGACCCAAACTGTTCCCAGCTGCTAAAATCACCAATCGCTAACAACACTGTCCTTAAGCAACACCTCCATACAGTGCCAAATGCTGGTTCCTGGCTGCCACTTTGTTCTTATTTCCAAATCAGTCACAAAGATCAAGCAGGCCACCATTACAAAACCTCCCAGCAGTACATCCAAACTGTAAATATCAGAGTGGGGAAACTGCTGAAATCTTTTCCAGCTGCTTTTATCACTTGACAGATGTAGGGCTGGCGTAACAAGACAGCAAGCAGCACTTGCATATTAAACTGGACCAACAGCACCATAAAGCGCCTTCGTAAGTCAACTATATTGCCTGTATGAGTCGCCTCAACCTCCATTTTTTTTTTATGATCTTTGCTATCGTTTTATTGTGTTTATTAAATTCTACTGATTTTCCTCCCATTGCATAATATACTGATACCCAGCAACTGTACTAGATGGCAGAACTGTCATAGAAAAATGTTGCTAATATTTAGCCTTTTCCACTGGATACGAAATGCAACACATAGATACGACTTTGTCTCCACAACGTTCATGCAAGTGCTAGTAAACAATGTTAGAGTGGGGAAATTACATTCTAGAGCTCAGAAGTTTGAAGTTTGAATATTATGCACAAGTGTGTCTGCGGTGCAGACTCATATTTGGGAAGCGGTGTGGTGTGTAAAAATATTACACATGTGATCAGCACAATGTAGATATCATTGCTGGTTCCAGGGAGAAGGGAATGTTCAAGTGAGTTCGTACTGCTCTACCAGTTGCTCTTTCCCCTGCGACTCTGCCAAGATACAAAACCCATGTCCCCCTGGAAACAAAGTGACACCAGGACAGCAGACAATGCTCGCAGTCTGTAGCCCTGCAAACTTTGACTAACCACCTTGAACACATTGCTGCCAAGAAATATACAACATTTTACACACTGCTTGATTTAGGAGGGCAGTAAATCGGCTACAACATTACAGGGGATTTAAATTCTTAGTTGAATGTGCAGTCATTCTGAAAGTACACTGTAGTTAAGGGCTGAAAATGACGACTCAATTAATTGATCAGCAATTTTGCCATCTGGCAACTTGTGGTAGCCATTATACAGTTGGTCGTAACAATAATCTACAGATTAATCAACAATAAATATAATCACTAGTCACATCTCTGCTTTAATAAGGCATCAATAAGTAATGAATCTTCTCCCATTCCACTTTCATTTTTGCCAAAACAATCTTTGTGCTGAGGTGTGTTCAAGGACTTTCCGAAACTGTTTTAAGGGAGTTTCTGCATTAGACAATAGTGTGGGGACTGCCAGAGTGCAGAGATCACAAAAACTGAGAGGAGAACAACATGAAGCTGGGAGCATTTCTCTTTGCTCAGACAGCTGTGTGCATCTTATTACATTTTCCAGCATGACACTGGAGTCCTGAGTTCCCCTTTTCTGGCTGCCAAACCAGCCTACGTATTTGAGGGGAGGCATGCAGCACACAGGCCTGGTGACAAAGCAACACTAATTTGCTACTGTAGTGGGATTACGGAGACAAAAACCCAACATGCTCGTTTGGCTTCCTACATGCAGCAAGTAAGCAGAAGCTGTAATCAGCAATATTGAAAAGGGTGTTGACATTCCAGTAGTTAGTATACTATATGATACGTTATCATTACGAATATATATACAATATACATATATATTGGTATATATACTATATACATATACATATATATATTATATATAATATATATATATAAAATATATATATATTATATAATACATATACTTATTACATATATATATCTATATATATATAATATATATATATAAATACTATATATATATAGTATATATATATATATTACACACACACACATAAAATATAACTGATACCCTGATAAAAACAGTGTGGTTATGTTGCTTTTCATAAAATTCCTTAAGAATTTCCTGCCTCAATCTTTGGAAAAGTTATCAGTCATGTTAATAAGCACAGTCAATTTCCACACTAAGTCAAAGACCTCTGTTACACCAAAACAAGCAAAGCTGACATCAGATGAATACATACGAGGCCTCGTTCCTAGTTCTGCGACAAAAAAGTAAAATGAAGTTAAAACCAATTTAGACATTTCTGTCTGGGCGGATGAGTGGAGCAGAAAGGGAGTGGGCTTTGCCAGTGATATAATTAGAGTGGGAGAGTGGGAGAATAGGTAAGACTCGGGTGGGTCATCGATGAGGATTTCTTCAGGCCTTGGCTCACGTGGATGAGGCTTAGACCCCAAGGCCTCAACAGACAGCAAAAGACAAACAGGATGTTGAAGAGATTTGTGACTGCAACATAAGCGGACCAGAAACACAGGATTGGGAGAGAAAGACATTTCTTTGACCCAAGCAATCCTCCTGTCAAGTCCTGTCATGGTTCAACATACAAATTCAGCTTAAATACAGCATCCCTCCCCAATAATTAGCACAGACAAGCTCCTGTCCAGAGCTGCTTACTGTAAATCTGGCTGGAGGGCATCAATCCTATTCAACCCAGAGGGACTTTACCATAAGGAAGGCTCAAAGGGGAATAGACCAGGCTAGGGTGAAGGTCAAACAAGGGGTGATAGAGGACACAAGTTGCAAAACAAACAGACCATAGAAGGGACTACAAACAGCCAGAAAGACCACGCTTGGACTGAAAATAGCACTGTGTAAAAAAAACCTGATGTGGGTTTGTGTGGGTGTGTTACTACAGGTACCAAGGAGAGGGTGAAATTTGATCCAGGAAGTCTCGTTTAAAAAACACATCCATGAGGTTGAAGGCTTATCAGACACCAAAACACTCATCAGCTGTGTATAATATGATGAGGGATTTCACAACTTTGGAGGATTATCACAGTGGCAAAATAATTTTATTCTCCATCTTGATGACTATGAAGTAAACAGTGGAATTAAACTATTTCTCTAGTCACTTACACCTATATGTGTATACATGTATACAATTCTGCTGAATGATAAGTTGATCCAAGTTTTAACTCTTTTTCCAGACCCCTGTTGTGCCAATTCAGCTGCCTCAATGACATGAATTAGCAGATGGCGTTTTGTGAGTGCTATTGTCAGTCTGAATGCAGCCCTCATGGCCTCTAAAGAAATGCTTCTTGAATCTTCAGTATATGAAACTCCTCCCTCTACACCTTTCTCTGTTGTCTGAATTTTTGCCACTTTTCTTGTGTTCAAATGAGTGCAACACCATACATTTCTTCAAGGGCAGACCACCTAAAAGTGAACCATGTTGTTTCCATTTGAATAATCGCATCTTGCCTCTTGTTGGTAAGCTTTTCAGTCCATCTTTGAGTCTAGCCACATTGAACAGCTACAATCAAGTTTGCCTTTAAATGTGGTTGCAAGACTTTTGGTGCAAACTAGTTTGTTTCAAGCATACTCTGCGCCTACAGCGCAAGATCCACTTCCTGTGGATGCTTATTTCTTTGGGGTTGCACTCACAGGTGAGAAATACCAGAAGCGCCCTTGAACCTGAACAGTTGCTAACACGGCAGTGGTCCCACTAATCCTTGCTAGTGAGTGTTTACAAGAGGTGGACAAGCCTTTTGTAATTACATTTCCATCAACAATTTTTAATATGCATAAAAGAAATGCTGGATTTTAAGGATATAATACACTTTCAAAATAAAGCCCAATGCTCTTCGCCATCAGTGATGCAGGGACAAAATAGGTCAGAGACAAATGATAAACTCGAGACTGCAGTTGAGAACAGAACCCGTAAGTCCTGTTTGAGGACTTTGCCTTTCACTCTTTTCTTGTTCTTGCATCTGAATGACTGTGACTCCAGGCTGAGAATGCAACCAGGCAGAAGGTGATTACAGGTCTCAGGTTCCTGGAGACAGGTTTGTGTCAGAGTGCCGCAGCACAACTAGACAGAAACTATCTACAGAAAAACAAACACCAGGTCAAGTTCCCTTAAGGCTGACTCAAAGAACACTACTTGCTTAAGCAGGGACCGAGTTCACACAGTTTGTTTCTCATGCCATTTTTCATGTGTTGCATGAGCGATAAGGGTGTCTGAAATGCACTGTGTCCCTCTGATTACAATAGCGAAGCTTTAAGATGAATTACAAGCACCGACAGACTTACCACACCTTAAAAAGTAGCCACTAACTGGTGCAATATGGAAAATGTTCTGCAGTCAGAGTAAGTGAGAGCCACATGCCCCTGTTCCTACATTTGCAAGACAGCACATAGGTGGAACTTTTAATGGAAAAAACACTAAATCACAGGAAAAGATTTAAGATTTACATTTTTTAAATAACTGCCCTGATGCAGTAACCGCACCCACTTGGTATTCACTAGTAAGTTAAAATACTATTACTATTTGATCAGGGTTCAGAATATGCAGATTTTGATATTATCTCTCGGAACATTTTTAGCCTATGAAGTGAGTTATTCTTCAGCCTAAGGGGGGAAAAATATGCAACTTGATGTTTTTAACTTGCTTTGCTCAGCCAACACAAATAAAAGACACTGTCACTTTGAGGCTCCGTCAAACATTACACAATTATTAATAGTTTTTTAACCACACCATAATGATAAGGTGTGTAAAAAAAGGTTCTGAGTGAAGACCTTTGATCCCAAGGTAAATGCCACGTCAATGCGGAGACTGGCTTTAAGGGTTAGCAAACAGAGGGGGACTCGTGTAAAAACCCAGTAGACAGAGGACTGAGTTGTAGCTCAGTGTATTTAGAACTGGACTGCAGGATAGAGCATCTGTGTTCAGATCACCTTCAAAGTTTCACTTTTAGGAAACATATCAGCAAAGCGCTGGACCTCCCGATGTAACTTTCCAATCATAACTGAAGATTTAAGTCTCTTCCAACCAACATAAACAAACCTTCAACCAGCACATATCAGACAGGAGTCACTGCGGTCAGTCCTAATGTCACCTTACAATTAACACAACAAAATAAAAATAAAACACGATCAAACAAAAGTAACAAAAGTAAATGACTAGAAATAGCACTGTCAAAGACTTTAGCAGCCCTTTAAACATTTAAAACCCCATTGTAGGCATTTCATCTAAAACAAATAAGCAAGGGGCAGTTATAAGAGCAAACAACTGCAAATTACACACAGGACCCTGCTCCTTGTGGGAAGAAAGAAAAGAAAGGCTGCATTCCTATTGATTAAGGCAACGGGACAGGTACAGCAGGATTTGGGTCAAATTTCACTTTCACAGAGTGTTATTAAGAATTGAGTGTAGCGAGGTGGTCAGCTTTATAAAGAAAGGCTACATCATTAGTTGAGCTGCAGAATGTCTTCCCCACAGTATTCACAGACAAACTGAATAATCAAAATGTATGGATGTGTTCCTGCCTAAATTAAGTCATTGCATGCAACAGTGTAGAGGTAATTGGTTTGATAAGCTCTGAACTCCAATCACTGGTCATCACACGGTAAGCAACCACGTTTGACACACATTGTTTGACACACATTAACCAATGAATAATTATGTCACTTGGCTATGAATGTCCACACAGGACAGAAAAGGAGTCGCTCAGATGGAGAGAGCAAGAGGGAAAGGGAAGCTTCAGAGTTATTTAAGCGGTTACTTAACAGCACCTGCAGCTACACATTTACTCCTGCTCCATCTATTCATCCAACACTTCACAGTAAAGTTCTGCAAAAGCAGTGAACACCGGTATTAAACAATAAGAGATATCTATGATTTCCAGGCAATATTTCAAACCTGTCCTGGAGGCAAGGGGTCTAAGACACTGACCATGTAATCATAAAATAGCAGGGGACTTTTGTTGCATGTCATCCCCCTATCTCTGACTCCCCTCATTTCCTGTCACATTTCTTCTGTTTACTATGTAATAAAGGACAACAAATTCCAAACTCCATCTCTAATATGAAGCTCCTTGATAAAGTTTGGAAACAATACTTAGATTCAACAGGCCAAAAAGTGTCTCTAACAGTCGGAGCACCATGTCTCCAGTCCTTCAGTCCTGATGGAAACAGTATCTGCATGTATTGTAATGTAATGTATCACGCAGCACTGACAGCATTTGACCTTACTGTCATTATCACCGGTGCTCCAAACACGCTGACTTGGCGCCTTCATAACAACAAATGCAAGTAATGAGCAACCCACAACTTCTTTATAACTGCTAGTAGAGTAATAAGGCGTCCAGCAAGCTGATAAATAGACTTTGTGTTGAGTGCATGGCTTTATAATGAATCGAGAATTTGTCTATTGATAGGCGAGCGCCACTTCAGCTGCGCAGGCGTGCGAACTGAAATCAGATTAGCCTGCCTCCGCGCAATAACAATGCTCCCATAATCCTGCAAGAATTTATGAATTCGCAACCAGTTGCCTGTAAACAAACCGTGTGCAGGGTTTTAGGGTTGCAAACACATGCAAACTGGACAAACACTTAAAACAGAACATGCGCCGTTTCTGGGCTCCAACCACCTCCGTGCATTAAACCAAATTCCCTTACAGATAAAGTCTCCCAGCTCCTGCAGGAGGGGTGCACTTCTTGTATATAAAAAAAACCCATATACCTTTCAATAGACAGCCCAATCCGAGCGAGGACGGAGAAAGAGAAACGGTCCCCGACCCTAACCGCGTCCTCGTTTGTTTCCCAACCGCGCTGCCGCTGTCAAGAATCCCCCACCATGTCCATACAAAGCAGAGCCATGGAGCTCACACCCGCAGGAAGTGACCTCATGACTGACAGCTGGCGGAGAGAAGGCGCACACCCCCTGACACACCTATAGTTTGGACGAATAGAAAGAGCGCAGCGGTTTCTCTGTGGACGGACGCCCCCTAACTATGGTGACAGCAAGTGGGACCGGAAGGACATTATCCCTTTAAAAAGTTTCCTGCAGTGCAAAGCTAAAAGCAAATCAGAAAACAGAGCCACTGACTGCATAAGAAACAGGGGGTTATTGTTGGATTGCTAATCGATTACAGTGTGATAGCGTGATGACGCTGGGTGAATGGATACAGGCTGGCCAAACGTGCACACCCACATCACTGTCCTCACATAACCTTCCCGGGGTCAACCAAGTGTTCCCTTTCTCTCTTGCTCTCAATTCAGTGCAATCCCAGTTCAGTGAAACTCTAGAGAGTCAGAGTTCTGATCATAAAACTAAATCATACATTATTAATAATAAAAAAGTAGTGATGTACGCTAAACAATACCTGAAAGGAAATTTTGTGCACTCAGAAAAAGGAAGATTTCTGGAAAATCGCAGTATAATAACACAATTACAATTCAGCCCTAAATTTATTGTCTCACCTAATGACAAACACCTACATGAGAATCAGAATACATTTAAGTAGTATTTACACAAAGATAAACAAAGATAAGCAACACATAACTTCAATGAATGGGCAACAACAAAAATACTCATTTACAAGTAAAAGTCTGGCATTCAGAATTTAGCTTTAATGAAAGTACATAAATAGCAAAAGTAAAGTAGCTAAAGTAGCATCTCTCCAACTACCAGTCCACACTACGCACACACACACACATTCATTACTGTATAATCACATTAAAGCAAAAAGCCCCAAAACATAAAAAAAGCCGTGAAAAAAAGACTTCACGGGTTGTCTTCCATGGAGGTCGCCATGTTAAACCGGCATGTGTCTACAGTAGCCCAGAATGGACAAAATAAACACTGGCTGTAGATAGGGCCTTTACCATTTTTTGCAAGATTTTCTACCACTGTAGTTTCTCCTACACACTTCACAGCTTGTTGTCATTCCCAGATCGCCAACCAGCCTACAGATGCGAGCAATGTTCAGTAAGTTGTGATCTGCAGCTTCACTGCTAGATGACACTAAATCCTACACACTCTTTAGTGATTCACATATATGTGGGTTTAATCAATAACAAAGCATCCTATCTTATAAACTCCACCACTTTCCACCACTGACTGACTCTGTCTCTGTACACAAGTGACATTGTTACTGTAAACAGGGCTGTCCATAACAGTGCAAAGAGCAGTGTAATGAGTGATACGGTACTCTTTGGAGATTATTGATGGGCAAAATGTATATATCCAGTCTGCTTCGACTAACTTTTGTCAATAAAAATATATTTCTTTCACATTGAACAGTTTAACGAATGAACACTTCTCTTTGAAAAGAAGAAAAGACTGGAAATTTGAGGACAATTTTGTTCATATTTTGCCCAGATATTTGACTATGTTGAGCAACCATCGTGATTCCCTCACCATACATGTTTGGGACATATAAAAATCCTTTGCTTTGAAAAGTAACTTGAATCTGATATGGTTTCTCCACAAAATTATGTACAATTGTTGCAAAACTAGAATTGCTGGCTGCAAGATGTCTCCTACTTCACTCTCAGATTATGCTTGTGAGCACAGAAAAACTTTCCCCTTCATCAGAGAAATGTGAAAACAGCCTTCTAGTGTCAAACTCTGCACATATATTATTATGTACCGTGAAGCACAAACACCCGAGCAATGTAACAAGCAAAACCTGTTTCAATCAGTTTGTAGGTGGACTTGCTTGCTTATATACATGCCTTGCCATGAGAAAACTAAAGAACTGAAGGAGCCTGACAAGACTTTGTTGATCAAACAATTCTTTCAAATCTGAACAGACTATATCTGGAGCACCCTGGTAGCTCCCCTGGTAGAGTTTGTGCCCATGTACAATAAGGCAGAGTCCTTGCTACAGCAACCTGGGTTTGATTCCAACCTATGAGTCTTTGCTGCATTTCACCCTGTTTCTCTCTCTCTCCACTTTCTTTCTTCAGCTGCTCCTGTCTAATAAAGGCTATACAAGCCCACCCCAAAACAATCTTATAAAAAAGAACACATCTTTAAATTTCCAGATACCCTGGAAGCATGGTATAGTTTATGGGATGTTGACCAGTGCATGGTTCAGCTAATTGTGCACAAGAAAACATATGCACTTTTTCAGGAGAATCACATGGCAGCTGGCCAAGTTGTGAGGGTTTCCAGTCAATCTGTTGCAATGCTTTTGCCCATTAATGAAGCAGTTCTGTTTTCTCAGCTGAAGCCAGATGCTGAGTGTGCAACCCCGTTTGCCGATTGCATCTCTCTGCTCTCATGTTTCCTCATCCCGTTCTCTATCCCGGCTCTCTATCACATTCTGTCCACGTATTTGGTGAAGCAATGTGGGTGTCAATGGATCTGTTATCATAAAAGCCAATTTCAACCACAGCACCTTCAGGACTTTGAGTCCATGTTGGCGTAAAGTTAAGCCTAAATTCTGTTCGATCAAATATTTCCAACTCAAAGTAACAGAGCAAACTTCATCTGCTCCAGAAAAAAGTTAGTAAGTGTACCCTGAGTTATGATTGGTTTGTGCTGTGTAGTTAAATGTATAATAATGGCTCAAGACATTCACATAGACTATCATTTCCAGGTACAAATTTGTGTAAAAATAATATAGAATACCAAAAATAAAAAACAAAGAAACAAACAGAACAAAAAAACATCTAACCATAAAATAACTGACATCAACAATTGAAGCAGACAACTCACAGAAAAGAAAAGAAAAACTAAACAAATATGATGCTTCATAGTGTATTGAGGTATAGCTAGGACAGATCACCTGTAGAGACTTGAGTTTACAGTTCCAGTAACCTACTCACATAGTTAAATAAAGGCCCCACATTTTATAAAATCTCTTCATAGAGCCCTTGAGGGTACATCTGGTTTTTCCATCTTAATGTTCTGCATCAGATCATTAATCCATTGGTTGTGTGATGGAGGGATTACATATATTTCCATTTAAATAGATTTGAATGGATCATATTTCATAGGTTGGTTGTAAATAAATGTCTTGGCATATGAGAATAAAGTAGCTTAAATCGGGAAGGACAGTAAAGCAGGTAAAACTAGTAAAAGTACCATAAACTGTAAGTACTGTATTTGAGTAAAGTGATATTCAGCCACTGCAGTAGAGCTAGTTGTATCTGCTACCAGTAGGGATGCATATGGATTTTCTTTCAGCATGTAATTCTATTATCCCGATAATTTTAAATAATATAAACTCCCATTATCGGCCAATAATTGCCCCGATAATTATCATGCATCCCTAGCTATCAGATGATTGGGGAGAAACACACCTCAGCTCCACATTCAATGTAAAATCAATCAATGTAAAATCTCGTCAAAATAGATGAATCTCAAACATACACCCACGCAGATGTTGGCTGGAGTGCCCTGAGCTTCTCCATGGCCACTGTCAATTTCTCCACGTGAGCAGGACATGGAGAAACATTAGACTCAGAAGCTACGGCTCGTTGCAACACGACTCAAGAGAGCAGACAGAAGCGTCCACAGTAATGGGCTACGGTCAAGACAATCTGTCTGGACAACAGCTGGTTTCCCAATTAAAGAGAGACTCAGACTGCTTTCCACATCTAGATAATATAATGCCAACTGCCACATTCGCTTACAACATGGCTGTCCCTGGACTGAACCGAGCTGTAATAAAACAGACTGTGAAGAAACAAACATTTGATGAAGTAATGTATGGTTATGAAATGGCACCCATCCTTAGAACTACAGTTTAGGGGAAGACTTACTGCACCTCCATCCAGCTTAACTTCATGGATTTGCCTGTTTTTGAAACTGTAGCCGTTTTTGTTGAAATGAAATGAACAAGAATGTTAACAGTGACTTCGCGCGATATTTTGTAAAACAACCTTTTGTGTGTTTTATTGTTTCACATTATTTGTGTATTACATTTAATACAATTTAGCCAAAATGGTCAATGATTTTTAGCCATATATAAAATGGCTTTTAATAGAATAAGTTTGAGGTATTTGGGGAACTAGACGTTTGACAAGGGTTGATATGATGACCCAGAGCCGGTCCTGACTCCCTTCCAAAATTCTGCTAAAAGGCCCTTCTACGTAATCCGTGTGCCATGTAATGAGAAACGTGAAGGAGAACGGGCTGTAAAGTGTGTAGGAGAAACTATGATTGCCATGAGACTTAAAAAAACTAAATAAATAAAAACGGCTCATTGTAAGGTAACAAAAACACGATTCCTATATTCATGTGATTATAAACTAATAAAAACATACCTATGAATATTATATTCCATTTCTGACTATATATTCTCATAAATGTCACACATTGGACATTTAAGATATGTTATTATTAACAAATTAACAAAAATAAGAAATTGTAATATAAAATGTAGAAAATAATAAAATATAATGCTAAGCTTTTGCTCTGCTGCCTAGTAATTACTGCAGTCCTCACAATATTTTACAATTAGCTTTGGTTATATAATGTAAACATAAGCCTATAGATTATGGCTGCAGATTTAAGTATCAATATAGCCCAGATTTCCTTTCATACATTTTCAAAAATAAAATACTATTTATACTATGGCGTGGTTGAATACTTGATCGTTATTGGTTCTGCAGCAGTGCATCTATAAATCAGCTATTTCAATCCAATATTAAATCAATAGTCAATGTCAATTCATTGCTTTCCATCTTGCATTACTGAGCTGTAACTAAACCCTGGCTGAGAGACTACATAATCATTGCCTTATTTTAAAATGATGTGGGCCTATGAGGATTATTTGGACCGGTCCACACCGTTGCCTGTAAACGCATGTTAACATGCACCAAGATTATTTCCTTCCGAGCTGCAGGTTATAAACACTGTGGCCTGTTGGCGTTCATCAAACCTGATACATGGTTGTATTTCACTTCTCCTTCTGTCACGCCCGAGCTCACAGAACAGCCCTGGAGGACACCAGACAGACCAAGGAGAAGCCTGCGCACTGACATTTAGTTAGTCAATACAGGCCAGGGTAGAGAAGAACCTGGGCAGAACTCTAGTTTACTGACTGCTGTACCCTCAATTCACTCTTATGATGTTTTCCCCCTTTTTTGTGACCACATACTTCCGCTTTTCATTGAATTTATAAACAGTGACACCTGAATGACCCCAT
>NW_023339762.1:10612095-10626262 GCF_004916995.1 Morone saxatilis | reverse complement strand
TCTTTCTCTCTCTCTCTCTGTCTATAGGGTGCCCTCTGCTGGCCGTGGGGCCATATGCCACCCCAAAAGCCGAATATTGGCTCAGCCGGCCCTCTGATGACCCACTGAAATACATTAAGTGGGTCAA
This sequence comes from Morone saxatilis, assembly GCF_004916995.1. Taxonomy (NCBI): domain Eukaryota; kingdom Metazoa; phylum Chordata; class Actinopteri; family Moronidae; genus Morone; species Morone saxatilis. Next base: position 10,626,135 of record NW_023339762.1, on the reverse strand, counting down.
TATTGAGGGGTAACAGCAGCCAGAGCTCTGCTGCCACCTGCTGCTCAGAGACTGCACATGGCGTTGACTGTGTAGGTTACTTCACTTGCACAGTCTTAATCCAGTTTTTAAGCAAACCAACTACCGCTTTAGATTTTCATTCAAGAAACAAAGTAGATGTTTGATCAGTTAATTAATGCTGTATTTCACAAAAGAAAATGTGGCTTTACAACACCTTAAATCCATAGATTTGATATTTTTAATGGGGAAAAAAAGTTGAAGAGCAACAAAGGAGGGATCTCTCTTCCAGGATGATGGGCAGACATACAATCAATGTGGAGCTGCAGTGATTAGTCGATTAATCAATTTGCTGGTCTACAATAACAATTGTGATGATCGATTAAGCGTTTAAATGGCGATATTTTGAAGAAGAAATGCCAAAAATTGGTTCTAGGTTCTAAAATGAAAGAATTTGCTTCTTTTCCTGGTCTTAAATTATTGTAGTAATTGTAAAAGTATTCAGTTGAACAAACAGGACATTAGATGACATCGCTTTGGTTTTTATGTTAACTGTCATGGGCATATTTAACTGTTCTTGGTTGTTTTATGGAACAAATCATTAATTGAGAAAATACAATCTTGTTTGCAGCCCTAAGAGTAGGCAGAAATAACAATAATAAGATTACAATGTGGTGAAAGAGAATGACAATACTAGGTAAGTAAAGTGCAAACATACTGTCTATGGAGAAAATCAAATGAGCATCCACTAGGTGGCGCTTGTGCCACATCTATAACTGAGTGAGGCCCTGGTAACTGCTTTTTCTTAATATTGGTGATTAATTATATTAAAATTGTTTGTTTCTATGTGCAGAAAATCTAAATATGAATATGGACAAAGCATATTGGCCCAAGAAACAAATAATTTAATTTCCTTGTCCATTCCTACATTTCAGACTGAATATTACATTTCATAGTCACCATGGCACAGATAATGTGGCTGAATCTATTTAGGTACTAGAGTTAGCTTTTCTTCACTTCAGCAAATGGACTCTGCTCAGTGGTTTATATGAGGGGGCTGCCCACACAGAGCCCTCAACCCTATCCACTTACATTCGATCAATAACACTTTTCCATTAATACAGCTATGACATCATATGAAGGCTTAGAAAAGCAGCGCTGTGAGTGTTATTCTTGTCAAATTCCTGGCAACTTTGTATAAAACAACAGTATATTATTGAATTCTGACTGATATGTTTCAGACTGACTCTCAAAAGCTTTTCATTAGTTTCTTATTGCATGGGAAAAGAAAATCCGAGGCTGGATGTCAAAGCTTTTTGCAGTGTTTTTGGTGAAGCAGGAGGAGATGAAGGATGGAGGATGGCCTTTAGAGATGCAACCCCAGAGACATGATGCACACAGAGCCATTGTCTCATCAGGCTTAGTATTCAGCTCACTTTGCTCTATCACCAGGGCCAGGGCTCAAATCAATTCAATATGGTGGCTGGAGGGGGACAGCTACGCAGTGGGTGCAGCCCACATACAAATACATTCAACACTGGTCTAGACACATGGGATACATCACAGTGGTAGATTTTTTCCCACGCTGCAATGATTCTGCTTTGTTATGTGCTACTCCAGTGATGTACTGTCAAATATTCCTTCTTATTGTCTCTGAGACATTTGGTGAAGGTGTAACTAGCTCAGCATATTTTCTGTGAAACCATGACATGCAAAGTTGCGGTAAGTACAATATATGTGCAAACCGAGGTGGTGCAAGTATGTACAATAGAATTATAAAAAAAATACATACTTACAGTAAAATGCGTATTTATAAGGAGTTACAAAGACAAAGTTTATCATTGGTTATGTGAGGGCTGTTAATGAAAACCCCAAGTCTGACCTTGTTATGAGATACAGGGTGGCCGTCTCAGACAGTGAGGGATGTCTAATGCCCCAAGTTGGCCTGATACCTCCTGGCACTCACCTCGTCATCTATCTGTGTGTGTGTGTGTGTGTGTCCATGTGTGCTGTTGGCCGGAGAAACACAGAGTACTGTAACCATCATCTGCTGCCATATGAATCATGCTGTAGCCCAGGAGGTGAGCTTGTGCCATGGTTCTTCTTTCCATCTGCTCTGCTCTGGGGTTTTAGGACGTGTCTGGGCTGCTGGCTGATCCCAGGAAAGGATGAAGGTAGCCATGTCAGGGTTTTTCAGAGATATTTCTTCAGCAGACAATGATGAAAATCTTTGGTTATGTTCGATGCAGGGTAGTGGATGGGATAAACTTCTGTTTTTGTAGCTGATGTTAAGTTTTATATAAACAGAGCGAGCACTACTGCAGTATACTGTATGTAAACCATTTGGCACCAACGCAGCTGTTCAACTTCAAATAAACGCAAAGTGTGAAACATTTAAATCAGTATAGTATAAATCAAAGAAAATGAACAAATTCCAAAGACAAACTGATTCATCATCTTATTTTTTTATTTATGTTTGAAGCAGAAGAAAAAAACTCCAAGACAAATTCCATACCGAACAGACTTTACCTGCTGGTCCTCTCTGCTGCCACGATTAACTGTGGACGCCCACGTTCCAGGTAAGAAGCGGACCGGTGGCTCAGGGCCAGATAGTTGACCTGGTTGGGTTCATTGATTCTGGAAGTTTTTCTGTGAGCAAGATGGTCCCTGTTGTCTCTATGGTGAAGTATTGCTGCCCTCCAGGGAAGGCAGTAGGTTGTATAGTTATCTCCTGATTGGGCAAAATCACTACCCTGAAACCACACAACCTACTACCTCACCCCGTTCGAACATCAGAAAGGTCCTACATGTTGGCAAGCTTTGGTGTAACATGTACTGAAGATCTATTATGGTGGAGTGATGTATATACACTGTCCATTGTCTTATACGTAATAAATACATCCTCAAACCTTTTTAGATTTTGAAGACGTTCACACTTCATATAATTGAAGTCGATTGGACTTGGAAGCCATGGAGCTCTGACAAAAATCCTAAACTACTGTTATTATCATATATAAAAAAACAAAAACAGAAATAAGAGCTAAGGAAAGACAATTAAATGAGAGCAGGTTTGTGTAAAAGGTTATACAATATACAGTGTCTGATGAGATATGAAGACAATATATTGTATAATATTTAAGAATAGGTTTTATTGACCACAAAGTCTTAAAGTGCAACCATTAAAATCACGAGATGGAAAACTACCCAAAGCAACTACAAAGACCTACCTCGATCAAATGCTGCAAATGAGTTATGTTATCTTAGCGGGTAAACGTGCACATTCCAGTGTTGATCCAGATCCAAAAGCTTCAACAATGACATCTGATGACATTACAGCCACTTCAGGAAAGACAGTAAGTTGTATAGTTATCTGACAGGAAGGGTATGACCCTAAAACTATACAACCTACTACCTCACCCCAAAGGACAGTCTTTGAAAACAAAGTCGTTTCAGGTCCCCATTCATGCAGGTAATCCGCTTTGACACACCTCAATGAATACAAAACAGCGTTTATGATTCACAGAAACACAAATACACATGCCACTCTCCTCTGGGACACCTCACCAGTGTGACAGGACTGTGTGTTCAGAACACAAGGTGACGACTGGGTCACTGGGTTCATGGCTAGAAATTCAAATGATCCCACAAGGTGCATTACCCCCAAGCAAATTGTATAGACAAGACATTTCCATATTCAAAATAACTTGGAAAATAATCCTGTAAATAACTTAAAGGGTACTGTGACATTAAAGGATAAGCTATTAAAATGCAACATTCTGTTCATTAAAGGTGGAGTGCGGAGTCTAGGTAATGTGATTCTAATCCAATAAACTTTTTGTTCAAATTCAGAAAATAACTCCTGATGGTTTGCTAGCTTTTCACTCTGTGTGTGCGCTAAAAATAAAAAAAGCTGATGATTGTACACCGCCCTTGCTTTTTAAATGGGAAACAAACAGAGTGGACCGAGCCACACAACATTAACTTGTTATTCAAGCTATTCTGGGATTTTTTGTGTCATGTAATGTTACATTACTTGCTCATGGACATTCGGCTTACGTTCTAGTTTTCCAAAACATGCTGTTGTTGTGATGCTAGATAGTAGCAGGAGACGTGAGAGTATTGCCAATATATGGCGATACTAGTATCAAACAATATGTGAAAAACCCTCTGTGGTAGAACTGCTTGCAAGTTATTTGCAACCTGTGACATGGGATTGTGTGTAGAAATGACTTTGTTTTAAAGAGGTACAAGTCAAGAAGACTGGGAACCACTGCCACTACCACATAGCATTTCTGTTTACATACAATAAATTGCAAAAAATAAACATTACAAAAGAATCTTTACTAGTGCTGCAAAATTACGATATTGTGTTTTTTTCTGCAGTATATATTGCGATATGAAAAAATACAGGAAATTTCACCGGATGTATTGCAGTTTGTTATTCATGTACAGAATGATAATCATAATTTTCATAATTGGAGCACTTTAAAAATCTATACTCCTCTAACAAAACTAAAAGCACCCTCTTACTTATACCACACTTGGGTCAGCCCTCTGCCACCCCTCCAGAAATCAGCTTCACTTTCGGTGAATGGTACGCGACTCTGACACTGGCCTGGCATGGACAAGTGGAGAGAGAACAGGTGGAGAGATATCTGGGAAAAAACAACACGTTTCTTAATAGACAATACAAATTAACTTCTGTGTGGCAGTTTTTACATGTAATCTAACATTTACAATGATGTGTTTAGGGTACGGACCGGCTCCTTGGCAGTAACTTTTTAACTTTTACCCCGCGCTGGAACAAGGTACCACTGATAATGGAAATACACGCTCTCAAAAGCTGCCTTGCATAACTAAACTGCTCCTCTAGCATCCAGGTGACATTATCTGTGACAGCAGCTACTTTGCGTACCTGTTTACAGGCAGGTGATATGCAGACTCTGCATGCACAGCGATCAGTTCCCAATGTGCTCTGGCGAAAGGGTGCACTTGATTAGTTTATCAAGCAACCAAATACAATCAAGAGAACTGATCAATCTCTCTGTATCCGACAACCATTAAATTGGACTAAATTATGTAATATCAGATGGGCTTTTTTGTAGATTAGTCATGGAAAATGAGACCTAGTGAGTTTTCCTTTTGTATCAAGCAGCACAAAAGTTAAAAAGTCTTTGAGTTAATTTACTGTACTCGACATAGCCTGTCCTGCAGTGTGACTAGTGCACATCGCAATATCGATGCTGAAACAATATATAGTACAGCCCTTATCTGTACTGATTCCATTTTTCCCTTTTTTCTCACTACTGCTTCAGAGAGGAGAGTGTTAACATTAGTGTCTAGTGTTGACAGTGGGCGAGCTCAAGCTAGCTCATATCCTGGCCCACATGTGCGAAGCAGAGGGCTGCAGCTGCTGCTGTTAATGTTTCTCACCTGCTCTGTAACACGCAGTGAAGTGGGGGAAACACTGGCATATCGCCTCCTCCTTCCATTGTGGTTTCAGCAGCATGTCAGGTAGCCTTCTGCAACAAAGGAAACAGAGAACATACCTCGACACAATGCTTTTTAGATTTGACTCTCGTGAGATCAATCGCAAACACCACAGTGGCTGACAGTTTTTACAAGAGGGTTTTTGATTCTCGGGCGAAAACATGGAGTCTGGGTTTGCTTGCAATTTGCGTATGTGTATTTACAGTAAGCTTGTTAGAAATTCTGTATGGCTCATACTTTGTGTTCTGAAAGAAAAGCACACCATCCTGCATGTTTAACTGTCACACAATCTGCTGAAACAAAGTCATATCAGTGTAATCTTTGTCAGCATGTACCTCTACAGTAATATTGTTGTCTGTAAAGGCACAAATGTACAGCACAGCACAATACAGAATGGTGTTTCTTGAGCTGCGAGGCCCCATTGTGTCTGCTCAGTGGTTAAGTCTGAGGCTCTTTACATTATTCAACACTGCCGTACTTACAGTACACCATAGCAGTGGATGAGTAGATTGGAAGTATGCAAGCACACACCCCTACAGGATAACAAACACACACGAGGAGCACACACAGAGATAAGCAGACAGAAGGAAAAGTGCAGTATAGCACACACATACAGTAATTACAAAGAAATGGACAAACAGCACCACAAAGAAAGGATACCATACAGAGACTTAATTTACTCTTAAATAAAAAGTTGTTATGAATATATACAAACTAAGCAATGTTTAAGCTTTAGTATTAATTTAATTTAATTTAGCATTAAGTCTTGATTTTAAGGGGGCCTAAACAGTAACGACATATAAACTGTCTGCCCTGCATAGAGCATTTCGCCATTCATATCACAGTCTATTCTCATTGTGCAGCCCTGCAAAATACTGAGCGGTGTGGGGTCCAGACTTCATAAGGTAAGGTCAAGGCACACTGTCCTCTCAGTCTGCTGACTGGACATACTTCAATCTAATATAGTAGATGGCTCTGGGGTCCTGACCAACAGAGTGCATGTCCAGGAAAGCTATTGCTTTCAAGTGAAGCCAGGTGCTATCATCCAGTGACAGGGAAATATTCACACTCACACCCACACACATATACTGCAGAGGAACGATATGCAATGCAAGCATGCACGCACGCGCACGCACGCACGCACACACACACACACACACTTTTTTATGACTCTTAACACAGTTATACAATACAATCTAAAAACACCTCATTTACTAACAGCTTGCCCACCTGAAAATCTAGCCTTCTTAAAATTGTGCAAGCTCAGCAAGCGCTCCTTCACTTGAAAGCACAGCGTCTAACTGATACACTGCTTCAGCTTTCAGCACCTCCATTAGCTGGTGGAGTGCAAAGTCCTACTTTCTACACCTCATCGTCTCATATTGTCACACAAACATATACCCTTTGGGACAACGCATAACCAGATACACAGACGCGTACAAGGACATAGTTTGGAATACATGCACATGTGCACATTCACACACAAACATGAACAAAAAATACTAGAGGGAGAAATAATAGAGGGAAAAGGCAAAACACAATATTCATTTACCTCATTACATTTTCACACAGCGTTCACAGCAAAAGGCACACACTGCTTAAAAAGCCACTTTAATTCAATCACACTTCAGTCTAAGTGCTACAGTGCCTATCAATCAATACTGAAGCCAAGTTTCACTGCAGTGATAGTAAGATGGAGTGGAGTGCTGTGACCTTGTAACCAGATCTTTGGGGTTCTGGTGGTCTGTGGTCACTCAGTGTGGTGGGTAATTCAGAAAAAGAAGATGGACATTTACATAATATGCATCCCTAACCCTTATAATTTTCTATAAATGTATTCTCACACGCCACGCTATAATTAAAAACATTACAATTACAGGTCCGATGTGTAACAGCTGATCTATTGTCAGAAATGGGAAATAATATGAAACTATGTTTTCATTAGAGTATAATCACCTGAAAATAAGAAACGTTATGTTTTTTGTAAACTGGGGACTTTGATGTTCCAAACTCATTTTATACTATGACAGTTTTGCAATTAGACAAAAAATGGCAATATATTATCTTGCTTACAGTATCACAATATAATCATAACCCCTATATTGTGATATGTATCATATCGCCTGATTCTTGTCAAACACAGACCTATTGTCAAGCCACTTTTTTAACTTTCGTTTAAGGGTTTTGTAGAAACATACCTTTATATTCCTGACGGTACTGTAAGCAATCGGTACCAAGACCTAGGTTTTATATTGGCACCAATATGGAACAATTCAAATGTAGGATTCACTGTAGAAAAGTTGCTGCTTCACTGTGGCTCACTGGTCATCTTTATTTAGGCAACTTGGTGAGTTTCAGCACTTCAGACTCTCAGATTTACCCTTCTCTTCAGCCTAGCCTTTGTTGATCCCTTGTGGCATCAAGATTATATTTAGTACTTATGGTTAGGTTGCAAGTATGTTTATGCACACTATATGTACTCATTAGTCCTTGTGTTTATACATGTGTGGCTTCCCTTATATCACGGATGTGGTCAGGAATACCTAGATGCTTGCGTGCATGTATTTTCCTCCTGTCTGTATACATCTACATGTGTGCCCTGCTACAAGTGAAGTGGTGTCTGGGCACAGACAGAAGGAATCCAGATAGACACGGTGGAGCATTTATAAAGGGAAGCATGGCTTCTGTGCCCCCCCGCAGCCCCTTTGGGTAGCACAGCAGGCATGACCCATCTATTTATACCAGGGCCAGGGGGGAGGCAGGAGGAGGGGGAGGACAGGAGCAAGGGAAGAGGAGAGGCTGCATGGGCAGGTCCTGTTACACATGCCAGGGGGGATGGCTGGGGCAAGCCACAGGGGGATTCTGCTCAAAGTCAGACGGGCTGACCTCCCCGTCACCTCTGCATGAGGCAGATATTGAGCTTGCAAACCTTGTGTGAGTGTGTGTGAGGAGAGTGAAAGAAGAGGGAGTTTATAGGTGTATATGAAGGCCTTTTAATACGTTATAAGCCTATGGCTGTGCATTAATGCACTTGTGTATGTGTGTGTGGATCAATGTATGCATACGTGTGTGGGGTCTGTATGTACTCACGCCTATGTGCATAATATGTGTGTCTGCCTGTCAGACTGTGAGATGAACCGGCCCCAGTGACCCCCCCCCCAATCCCAACTCCCATCCCCCAGCAGAGCCATAAACATGCCAGGTGAAGAGGGCTGGATTAGGCAGAGTTAGCTGATCCCAGTGTGGCCCCCCGGCCCCATCTTTAGAGGTAAAAAACGACCCCAATCATTGTAATGACAGGGCGCGCAGCATGGGTTGCCCAGACCACTCAGCCCAACCTTACCAGCTGCTTCTCATCTCTCACACACATTATACAGTCACATGTACATAGAGAAACATATACACACTTGCATGCACACATACATGGTAAGGCTACAGGATGCACAGCAGGGCGCAGGACTATAGAAAGGTCTACACGGAAACAACTTGTTTACAAAGGGTTGGTGGATATCTATTACAACTGCATATCCGGACACCTAAACATAATGCATTTTAGTAGGTTTGATTGTGCTAATTAATCCATATGGTAGCCTATATCAGGCTGTAAAGAAAAGAAACACTGATGCTTTATAATCTGTTAATCCACATGAATCATAGGAAGTTTAAAAATGACCAACATGACTTTAGGCTTACATGGTTAATAGCATTATATAAGGCTTTGATAAACTGGATATGGCGAATTAGAAGTCACATTCAACAAGTCCATTAGATGATGTTTTCAGCAGTTTTCTGTCTCATTGTAATGTGATATTTTCCCCACAATGCACTATGTATATGTCATAGAAATACATCAAATATTGTGTATTTTTTGCTCATGTAAAGATTCACAGGCTCAGTCCTTGTGCCACCATGCTAATGGAAGCTGGTGAAACGTGCATTGCCATGTGGCTGCTCATAACCTGTAGGGCCCCTGTCTATTAGGAGAAGTCTATAGTCCTGACACGTCTTCATGCCCAGTTCTGCTCTGGCCTGCCTGCAGGGCCCCTTTCAGCTTGGGCAGTGCCCCATCGAGCTACATCTGTCGCCAGCTATATTTAGAGGGTGGGACAAATACCTTTCTCCCTGGATATGAACTTCAGCTGACAGACAGAAGGCCAGAGTAGGCAGACAGGAATCTGCACAGTTTGTAACCTTGAAGAGCTTGTTAGCCCCAGGCTACAGCTGACTGTAGTCACACTCACTACAGTGGTTAGCAGTTACAGCAGAAAGCTAAGGCTGTAAATACAGCACAGTTGACCACAGTTAGCATTGAAAAGCTGGATTTGGCAGCAGTTATTAGAGCCAGTGCCTATAGTTCCAGGACTGCTGCCAACATGAGGGAGAATATACGGTAATGTATTTCGATATATAGAGATTTAGTACTTTTCCCTCTGTGAGTTATAATAATGAATGAATTTCTGTGGATTTAAATCCCCTTCAAATAGTCCTACATTTCTGCCTATAAGCATTTGTGTGTGTGGCATTGCCAGCGAGGCAGCCAGTGTGTGATATGTGACCATGTTGCATAGCCATCTGCTATATATAACCGTAAACAAACGCAGGCAGGCCAGCTTCACAGTATCATTTCCAAGAGGTCTAGGCCGGGTAAATGTATTCATGCTTTGGTCTCTGGGTAGATGCTGTAGAGATATGCCCTAGAAACAGGCCATGGTTATGCAATAGCATTCATAATTCATTCCACAAACACAATATGGAGGCCACTCTGTCCCATATGCAAACACATGGCCAGATTAAGGAGTGGGGAGCCAAAGGGGACAGAGTGCATTCTTAACTGTTAGCAAAGCCATTGACTATCCATCTGTCTCAATGACAGCTTGTCTGTGACAGGCCTAAATAGGCCAGGTCTTACTGCTGGAGGGACCTCTGCTATAATTTGCACCTAGAGTCTAAATCAGTTACATGCCAGCAAAGATACACACTGACAGTACATTTTTACAGCATCTCCCTCAAGCAGATACAGATATAGCCAGATATACACTCATTATCATAGTTTATAGTGAGTAAATTATTTCATTATTATGAAACTCAAATGGGGATCAAATGACAAAGAACACAAATGACAAATACATTTCCTGAGATGTCAGTTTTCACTCTTTTCACTATTACATATCATGTAATGATAGTGTATGCTAAAATACTGGAGGATTGTGTGTGACTTTGTGTGAAGTTTAGCAATGGGATGATTCTTCTTTTTAAAAGAAAAGCAGCAGCAGCCACCTACTGGAAGCTTGATATATTATCTGTGGTCTTGGGGTCAGATGAAGAGGAGGATTTTAATAACATCTGCACATGTAATCAAATGCCTGGCACATGCAGAATTCCAGAGCCCCACGCAGCTAGCTACTGTAGCTAGAGGTTGTATGGGAGGGTTACTAAGTGCATATGATACAGGCACAGTGGGGTTTAAAGCTACAGCTAACAGTGCGCTGTGGTTAGGGTGGAGACAGGTACATGAGCAGAGGTTAAAGCTTTACCCATGCACGCTGGCTCTAGAGCAGTTGCTATGGGTGGGGTGGAGGAGAGAGGGAGGACTGATGGAGGGTGGAAGGGGGTCATGAAGCTGTGGGCCCTGCCAGCACATTTGCCCAAAAGGAAAAGAACCGTTTATGGCGTCCACCCAAGGTCAGCCCTTTGAGAAGAAGAGCTGGGAAGGGTCCAGAGGGGAGGCTGCTTGTTTGTATGCACTCGGCAACAAATGAAAATGACATATCAAAAAAGGCATATTAAGTATTCTATCATTGCACACTGGAGCACCTCTTTTCTCCAGTTCCTGTCTGTTTATTTTAATTTGCTTCTTAACCCAGCATCCAGTTGCACCCACTTTTTCTCCCCCACTTTACTTTGTCCCTCTTATCCTGCTACCTGACTACTTTGGCAGCGATACACAAAATGGCGGCAGAGAGCTGAGAGCTGGAAGGCAGAAAGTGGAAGCCATTTTCTAACAGACCCAGGCCCCGATACAGAGAGAGTCAAGACTTTCTATGCCTAGTGGACAATTAAGGGTACACCCCGAGTGTGCACTAAAGATTATGTTTGTTTTTGTTTTTTTTATCTACTGCACTAACAAGCCATTGGGACCACTTGGCCTTTTAAATGGGATAAAGGCACACTATACAGCCATTATGATTTAATCTAATGCAGGCTCACATTATAAGTCTCACAAAGAGAAAAAAAAAATAGATGTAGCCAGAGCAAGTTACATGCCATGCATATAACAAATGAAACGTACGCAGCATCTTATTACAGACTTTATCTCATTAAATGAAATGCAAGACAATACAACCGCATTACAATACATCATTAAATAACAACATATTAAATTTACAATACATTATGGTACTTACAATGCTGCTGAGATCGCCAGTCTGTCTGTCCATGATTTCACTTGTTGACCGAATTGTTTGTGCCTGTGGCTGAATTCAAAACCAGTCTTACTGCCTACAAGAGGTAGAGAGGGATAGAGAAAGGAAGAAAAAAAACAATAGAGAGAAGCAGAAACAGAGAGAGTGATCAGTTGGAGAGCCAACAGCAGCAGCAGTAACAGAGGGCTGTAGGGGCTCCTCTCTGTAGCCTGTTTACTAATAAGCTCGCCCCACGGTCTTGCCTGGCCAAGGAAACTCATTAGTGGAACATGTAACACGCCGCACCCTCTCTGCTGGCCTGTACAGCGGCCAACTCTCACTGCCGCATGCTCACCCAACACCAACACACAAGCTCCGCCGTGGCCTTGGCCTTGCCCAGTAGCACCCACTCGCTGCATACATGCTCACACTTTGGCATGCTGTATTACTGAAAGCCTACACTGTCATGTGTGTGGGTGAAGTGGCGCATATGCAAGCATAAAAAGTGATTTTCTAAAGATGCGGCACAGTATGTTCATGTTCACACATGAGGGCATGTACTGTAAAGACTGCGTGGCGTTACTGTACGAGGCGGCTTCTGACATGTGCCTGTGTTATCTTGTGCATACGTAGGCGTGTGATGCCAGGACCATCTGTGTGGAGGTAATATGGTACAAAGGAAAACAGAGGTAGTTAGTCTTCATTAGTCAAATCTCAGGTTGCGGAAAAATAAAAAGGGCGACAGAGATAAAGAAAGACGTGAGGGCTGTCCTCTAGCAGACCAAGGAGGACACTGCCAAATAAAAGGCCCCCATTCAGTGTGGCGGCGACTGCGGCTGCTGAAGGGTGATAATTCTGTACAATTGCAGCACAGGACACGGCCTTGCCGGGGAAGGGTCTTTATATATTGTTTCTTACGTTTGTAATTACAGTTCAGTGCCTTGGTCGCCGCCAGCACATGTTTATGGGCTCATGAGTAACCCAACTCCTCCAGCCCATGGAGGGAGATTCATGTCCGAGCTGTGCACTCACTGCACTCTGTGTGTGAGTGTATGTGTTTTTTGTGTGTATATGCATGTTGATGACTCATGAAGCCTGGGCGAGTTTGTGCAGAGATCCACAGTATATTAGCATATACCACATGGATGGCTGCAAGTATTAGGAAAAACCCACTATGTATAGATATATAATGTATACATCTTTTAAACTGATCCCAATTACAAAATATTTTCGAGGTTGTCTGTTAGGTAGGGCGACTTGTGTGGTTTTTGATTCCAAATCCTGAAATGTTTGGTCACCCTGCCATTACATAGCAGTCTAAACAAGGAAACCTGAATATATAAACAATACTGGAGTGCTGAATTACACAGTACTACAAAGCAGTACTACAGTCGTAGAAATTGCAGTCAAATCAGTAAAAGAAAATGTAAGTAATGACATATCTAAGTATATAGATATATAGTATATTCGATATAGTATATTCAATATTCATTTTTACCGTACTGAAATGAGTAACAAAGACAGCTCGAACCAGCGTAACACTAAGTGTGGAGTAATTTAGTTCAGCACTGATGAACAGTAAGAAAGTGATGAGGTGGGGGTGAGGTAAGGGAAGGGATTTGCAGTATTTTGATAGTTGGAGAGTTGCAGGCGGGGCCTTTCAACACTTCCAACTCTACCTCCAAGTGGAACGATTTTGCTGATTCTACAGTTTTTCTATGACTAAATTACCTTGGCGACAGCAGAGGCCAAAAGCTGAAGAAATATATGGGTGTTGGAAAAGAAAAGTCGGGTGGGCGTAGTTCAGCGTTATCTGGAATATCGCTTTTCCTGGCAGGTACATAAAACAAGTATCTATCTCGACGATGAGTGCTGCGGGACACACACGTGATGCTGTAGACCTCAGACTAAAGAGTCTCTAACACATATTAAATACATAGAGTGGTCAAAGTTTTACTTAAATAATTATAAATATTAATTTGGTTGGGTTAGTTTGACAAATTCCCTTGAGAAAGACTTTTCATTGGGTAAGAAAGGGCCCATGATGTAAAGCAACCAGGTGAACTTTGCACAGGTCTTGTTTCAGAATGTCTGGAGAAAAAGAGGGGAGGTACATGGGAGGAAAATCTACATCATCTGTCACCCCCCCCCC
>NW_023339762.1:10611839-10611995 GCF_004916995.1 Morone saxatilis | reverse complement strand
GATACTGGACTAATGGCTTCCATGTATGGCGAGAGAAGTGAGGAGTATGATATGTGTGTGAGTGCATCAGCATAGGTGTCTGTTAATTATTTTGTGTATTGAGACTTGAAATTTGCGCATTTGTGCAATCATTTTGGCACTTGCATACACAACACC
>NW_023339762.1:10594766-10611811 GCF_004916995.1 Morone saxatilis | reverse complement strand
TTTATATGCGTATCAGGGTCTCAGCCTCTTTGTCCAGCCTCTCTCTTCTCTTTTCAGGCCTGGCCTACTTCCTACTGTACTGTAGTGCTGATCCTGTGCGAGTGCACCACAGCCTGTAGTGGCCACTGTAGATCTATTCATCTGCTCTCTCACATTCACAGTACTGGAGGACAGCAACAGGGAGCCTGACCAGCTTCATCCCAAGAGTATGGAAAGTCAGATGGGTCAAAATTCACCTGGTTTTAGCACCGTCAGGCCATTTTAAAGTGCTATCTGGCTAAGTGGTGCCAGAGCTGTTAAATCCACTGTGTAATTGAGTTGCATTTTGAAGAGCTATGAAGACCACATAACCATAAAGTTTTTCAGGTTTATAGCATTTGCAACATAGAGAAATTAAGTTCTTCTTACAAAGTTAAATTACACGTTTTGTATGGGTTTTTGTTTAAAAATCTCCTCCAGATATGTATTAGGACAAATATACAAATTGTCTACTTGGAACAATAAAGTGTGTCTGATGAAAGTATGATTTCGCCATTAAAATCCTTAAAAGGCATCTACTCATTTTACCTCATAAAACATTTTCTCTCAATCTATTTTTTCATTTCTAAGATTTGCCTGCCACTAAAGTCCATTTACAGTGTATGTGCACACTGGTGGCTTCAACTTTCTACACCACAGTTGTATAAGTTGCATGCTGGACCAGGAATGATCTCAAAAGTCATGCTCATAGGCTCTGCACCTTAAAAATCAGATTTTCGAATAACAGAGAAATTGTGAATGTGAATGTGAAATCATCCTTCTAGTGCCAAACTATGCACATACATGATTCTGCACTGTGGAAACACCCAACTGTAGGAACAACAACATAGTTCTGACTGGAGGGGTACTTTAAAATGTATATTGTATGTTTTTTTATGATATAAATTGATTGAAAATTAGCAATAAGATTCATAATATAATTTATTCAGAATAGATTTAACCCACAATTGAATGACAAACAGATCACTTTCTTGACGCTGATTCTTGAACCTGTGACCACTGTCATAAAAGAAAGTTGCCTTATCAATTATACTACTGGGACATATATCCCAACATGATCATGCATTTATTTAACAACGCACTTATAAAACAACTGATGTTGCTAAAATCAAGCAAATTTTGACCCATTTGGTGTTCCATAACAGAGACACAATTTTCTATGCTTCAAAGCTTTGACCAATGTAATCGATGTACAAATCTGTGTACATTTACTCAAGACTGCCAAGGTATATTAACGACTGGCAACCCATTTAGGAATTTTGAAGAGAAACACCATGAGTGAGAGACGTTATCTGGTAGTACATGGACAGGGATATTTTACAAGCATGGACCAGGTACAGCATTTAGATTGGCAACGTCATCAACAACAAGAATCCTCCACACAAGGCTCACCTACTGGTGTAAAAATTAAAATTAAAATTAAAATTATAAAACATACAAGGAGGGGTGGGGCAGAGAGAGAGAAAGAGAGACAGAGGTGTTGTGTGCTTTGCATTCCTGTCATCAACCCCTGCAGAGCGCATATTTTTGTCATATGAACTCCAGACCAGAGTGGCCCCCCTTGGTCGAAGCTTCGGTTATTCTCACTGAAACTTCGATGCCCAAAAATTTGTATTTGGGATAGCCCTAGTAAAATGTAAAAAAATCTGTCTCACAGGTTTTTGAACAATGCACTGACCCTAGGTGTGCCAGGCTGCCAAAGTGGGAAATTTAAATCCTGCTCCATTTGCAATGACTTACTTGTGCTAACCTGTTGCATAGTGTTAGTTACTTTGTACCACTGCTTAACATCTATCTACGGTGGAACTGTAAAGTTGTCATATTGATACCCGATATAAAAAATTTTTCAACCTGTAAAATATCATGTCAGATTTTATTTACCATGTCCTTTAAAGTAAATGAGCATCCACTTGAACTTGGAAAATGTGGTTGCTTCTGCTATAATATTGTCTCAGAAAAAGCTAATTTCTTTGAAATTAAGTAAAAATTTAATTTCAAATCAAATGTGTTTATTTCAAAAAGTCTAATACCATATTGTTAACAATGAATACACATTGCCATATTGTTAAATATATAGAAAATAAAATGTCAGTGAATTGCTCACAACATCAAAATCCTTTTGCAGGAGTACATTACATTTTTAGTACTGGCAACCCAGGCAGTACTGTATGTCAATCAAATTCCTGAGCCTGACAGTCCTCCAGAGTGCTCAGACATACAATATAACTTTCATTATGCTGGGCTTTTCAGTTTTATTGTACTTAAAACACACACTGAAACCGTTTTAGCAGGAGAAATAAAAGGGGCTTCATTATTATGGCAGAAAAATATATTTACAGTGAGTGCTCACTTGGCCCCCATTCCCCACTCCAATCTGGATTTCATATTAGCCAGAAGGAAATTGGATGGAATTCACAACATCACAGCAAGCTCATAAATGAAACAAAATCACATAATCTTAAATACCAATTTATCCACTTAACAAATGAAGCAGTGTATTTGTGGCTTATTGCTGTGTTGTACTGGTGAATGACTCATTTTAACTGTGTGTTGCACTAGTAAGGATAAACTGAGCACTGGCACATGACCTAAACCACATACTCAACACTTCAAAAGTATCTGGCAGAAATACTCAGATCCGGAGACATACAGTAGTCTATACAGTGCTGCTACACTGCACATGACCATTCAATTCAATTCTTCAACATCAAATATCTTATTCAAAAAGTTTTATAGAGATCAAAATCATCTTTCATCTCTATTTATATAACACAACTGAACACTAATATTAAACCCATGAATTGTTAACTCCACAAGTTAACATGTGAAATTGTGTTACAGATTTTTTACATAAAGTATGCTTAACTCAGAAATGTGGCAATGTCTCTTATGTACATGCATATACTTTTTTAGTCTAACAACATTATTGAGAATAACAAATAATGGAATTCTTGGTGCAACTGGGATCATGTATAATATAATAAAATTATATTTTTTCTAATACTTATCCATTGCATATATAAGTATCAAGAAAAACTAAATGCAGACAATTGTAGTTTGAAATAAATAAATACATAAAAGTGTTTTATGATGACCCTTGATAAGTCAAAGAATAATAATAAGACACTGGGTGGATTTGTGTATGTCAAAGACAAAAAAAAAACTGGCAATATTGCAGTAACATCAATATTAGAAAAAATCCATAATGATTTACAAAAATCACCAGCAAGTAATCCAGCAGGCAACTGGAGGACACACAAACAAGCACGCACATGCATGCATTGTCGTTCACACACAATGCGCGAACAAACACACACATACACACACACACACACACACACACACACACACTCAAAATCATCAGCAAAATATGCTGATGCTGTGTATTCAAGAAACAACAATATAATCCGTGCACTAAAATCCATGCTATAAAAAGATATACATTCTTCTTATTATATACAGTTATTTTGTTTTATGCTTTCCGTTATATATATTTATTTATATACATATATTTTACTCTGCAAGCACTTTATGGCAGATTTTTAAAAATTCTTTAAGAGTTTTTTTCTTTACATTAAAAATAAGGGAGTATGTTAGTTTGCAACATTTAATCCCTTTCTCTCAATATACACGTCATCATATTTTTTATGTGAAGCTCAAATCTAATACAAATTAAACAAACATTAAAGGTAAACTAAAAATAATAAAAAGCACTTTTTAATGCCTTAATTACATGTAATAATAATTAGTTACAATTATTGTGAACACTGAAGAACAATGGTTATACACAATGTATAATTTATTGTGTTCATTTTGGCTATTTTTGGTTCATACCTATAAGCACTAAAAGTTTTGAGTTGTTGTCACTTTACATTTTTGGCACCTTTGCAAAAACATATAGTATCTTACAGTAACTGGTATATTCTAAGGAAAATACTGATTAAAAAAAAAATTCATTAAAAATAAAGAATTTCTCATTTAAGTTCAAGGCTGCAGTCAAGTTCAAGTTTGGGAACTTGTTGTTCTGGCTGTGGCCTACAGTTTCCTTTAACTCTGCTTTTGCAGTATATTCATGAAACATTAGTACCTATGAATATAAAATAAAAATAAAAAAATCTATAGAAACTATATGAAATATACTGACTGATAAAATCTATTAAAAAAACATTTTCGACTGTTGTACGGGTTTAAAAGAATTAACACTTTGAACACACCATTTCATGGTGTCAAGTCTGACACAAATATAAAAATATGTTCACTATTGGTAAATATCTCAATATCTTACATCCCACAGAAAGAAAGTTCTTAAATTATACATGCAAATATGTACGTTTATTGTGTTGGCTACTTGTATTTGCGTGTGTGTGTGTGTGTGTGTGTGTTCCATTACTGGCTTTGCTGTAATTGCTATGTAGCTGTAGTAAAGCTGAAATTTGCCTCAGTGCACAGAATGCCTCATTGTGGGCAATACCAGGCTGTTGGATTGGTCAGGTATACTTTTACAGAGAGAGAAAATACTGCAAACCCTCACCACCCTGCCATCTGCCTCTCAACATGCAACCTTCCCCTGGACTCCTGCCATCCACTGCCAAAAAGGCCTTAGGGTGGAGTAGTGTGATTCTCTGGCAGCCAAAACCATGTGTCCACTGCTAGTTAGGCAGAGGTTATCATCATATGAATGAACAGAACTTTTTGGAAAAGCTGAACCTGAATCTTGAATCACCTGAAAGTTGTGAGTGAGATCAGGTTGGCTTTGCCCTTCAGTCTCCTTTTATATGAACACAGATAAGCAGCTGAACATCTGAGCCGATATTAGAAATCCATAGCCTAAAGTAGAAGATTTTCAAGAATCAACTGCTAATAATTCAGGTTTTAAAAAAAAAGTAATTAGAAAACAGTGATTACGATGTATTTGGTTGCCCTTACAGGCAATACCACAAATTAAATACTATTTAGACCTGGGGTTTGTAAATTGACACATGAATGTCTCATTCGCTAATGCAACCTGAATTTTCCATTAATTTGATTAAGTTAACTCCCAAGTACCTGACAAAGAACCAAATGAGACTAAATAAATTAAAATTTTATTTAAAAAAAATCTATTGCCAAATTCAACATTTCGCAGTCGTTTTTGTGAAATTACTTCATGACTGCTTACACAGGTTGATTGCTCATTCAAGTTTGTTCTTCGAATGAAAACGAGGAAATGTTTTACAATTTTGATAATTTTAATTTTGAGAGGAGTCTTTACACTTACGTCATACACGTCATAAGCAAAGAAGAAATCCTGTGAAATCCTGTGTTAGGCATAGATCCACTAAATAAATAAATAAGTAAATCAGGAAATGATGTGATCAACATTAGAATTAGGTGTTTAGTCACAAATACCTTGCAAATGGAAAAGTGATGGACTCTTATTTCTTCTTCAGTGAAATACAAGTTTGGCAAATACTTGACGCAAAACTTAAAATTCAAAGAAATTGAGAATATTCTCATTGAAATTAAGCTGACAATGAAAACGATCAGTACACCACGTACTTCTCTTCATCCAGCACATACAAAGCCCGGACCACATCACTCATATGAAATACCTCCACAATCGTGGCCTTCCACTCATCCACTGATTACCATGAAGTAGGATTATCCTGGCAGCAATCAAAGTGCTATTAATAACTTTTGGTTTTACATTACTAAATTACAACTAGGTTTTTGTGGGGGCCAGGAAAAAGTTATGGAAAAGCATTCTCAGAGTCAAAGGAATAGCTATGTCGCTCTTATATGTGCTATGCTCCTAAACTACATGGGCATGTAGTCGTTTAGATTCAGACGTATTAACGCGCACTCAAGTAAAATGAAACTTGTGTAAGAACCTCAAGTGCATCAAAGTACAGGGTCCCTGTTAAACATTGAATGTTAAAAGATGTAAACACACAAGTAGACTTCCATCAAACGCATGCAAGTGTACACATATAACATAGATATTACTCACCAATTTTTCAAAGCAAGTCCGGTCGGGAATGCGACATTCGGCAGCTCTTCCTGTTTTGATCCACATCTCTGTCAAGGAGAGGAGAAAGTCATAAGCTCCTGTTTGGTGGTTCTTGCAAGACTGATTTCCCTCAGACTGTCCCCGTCACAGCTGGGCCAAAGCCCCAGCTCCAGCCTGAGTCTTAGCCTCAATCTCAGCTCCAGGCTCACTCCCTCTTCCAGCCACAGTCTGAGCCCCAAACTCAGGGCTGCATGGCTTGCCTGCCACCGGCTGGGTCCAGGTCTGGTGAGGCCTGAAACAATAGGAGGCCATGAGGCAGTCTGCAAGGCTCCAGCTAAGCCCGTCTGCTAGTTAAGTCTTTGAATGAGGAATGTTAGCAAACAGACAAACAGCATGTCTGATGCATGCAAATAGCACAACCAGTCCAGTCACAGCCTTGGCTGGGCACATGAATAATTCAGCAGTCTATATGCTGCTCTCCCACATTGCTCCCTCCCTCTTCCCAAATGAAATGCCTTCACTAGAATAAGTGTGGTAAAGTATTCAAACCTCTGCTTTACCAACAGCCTTGGTCACAAAAATCAGTTTTAATACTTCATACAAACATGCAATAATAGCACAAAGTGGCCATGTGGAGACACAACATGCAGGCCTACTTCTGACATTCTGCTTTAACAATTCGAAATTTCGCAATTACTAAATATTTTTCTCTTATTGCCTTTTAATGTCTTTTGTTTGCAGTTGGCACCTGTCCCAGAAAGAGCTCCGGCTCAGCACACCACTCTCTCCCCTGTTAGGAGAGCGAGTCGGTGTGAAAGAGAGAGAACAAGGGAGAGCGAGAGACAGAGACACACAGAGAGAGGACATGGGAAGGAAACAGAAGAAGAGACAGGGAGTAAAGATGAAGGAGGTGCGGTACTTCACACCAGTCGCTGGCGCTGATGAAGGACATGTCTTTAAAACACAGATGTGTACCACGCTAAGATACTGGTAACATTCTCTGCTTGTCATCCATAGTGGTCATCCAGACCAAGAGCCCACCATAAGCAGGTTACTCGTCAGAAATGGCGCCCCGGCACTCCAGGTGGAACAAGGCCCATCACATGGCGAAACACCACCTTGACGAATTTCCATCCAAAAAGAAAGAAACTAAATAAATACTGCTAGAAACCCATCAGCAGAGGAAAAAATAAGAAGATTCGGTACATTTTTAGAAAACAAAATACAGAAGAACAGAAGAAAGAGCGCCAAAATCCAAAGTGATGCAAAAATGAATGCGCCAAAAGTAAGAAAAGGCCCCTAAAAAGCAACTTGTTGCCAGGTTTTGCAGAGCTGCTGTGCAGCTAGTTGGAGGCAGAGGGTTAAAATCCAGCTAGTAGTGAGTGAAAAAAAAAGCTCCGTCTATGGAAGGGCGGGCTGTGGGGAGGCCCTGACTGTAGAAATAGCAGCAGACCTTTTTTCTTTTTTTCCCCCTCGCAGAGCTTAAGTCTCCCCCTTGCGTGTGGCTGGAGCAGAAAGAGGGGAGCAAGCGAAACAGAGAGAGAAAAAGAAAAGAGAGAGAGAGAGGAAGAGAGGAGGAGACAGCAAGCGCACAGTGAAGGGGAGAAATGCTCCACTGATGATGAAATAGGAGGTGCGGCGGAGCGCGCGAACCAGTCACTTTTTCATCACATGTCCAACACGGCAAGGATTTGCACTGGAGACGGGGGAGAAGGAGGGAGGGAGGGAGGGAGCATAAGATGGGTGGGAGACAGAGACACAGAAGGAAAGAGAGAGAGGTAGAGTGGGAGGGTGGAAAGCACTCAATGTGGGAGGGGTGGAGGAGGAAGAATGACACAGAAATCCACTCCTCCAGCACTGCGCAGACGCAGTCCACACACTTACACGCCATACTGGGATACACTATACAGCACCTCAGCTACTATATCAACTAGTGAAAAGAAAAGCGGGGAAAAGGAGAATACACAGTCATTCAGAATGGACTGCCCCACTGAAGGATCCTTAAAATATGCAACACTTCTGAGAGCTGGTTGAATTATTAACCTTATCTCTTACTGTAGTGGGGCTCTTGTCGCTGCAACTGTCTTGGGAGCACACTCTGAAAGGAGCACACACACACACTCTCCAAGTGCATTAACTCTTTAGCATGCCACAGTTATTAGCGTGAATGCACAGAATAGACCAGACAGGGGCAAACACACACATAAGAAAAAAGATAAGCTTCCAGTGTTTATTTCAGTAACATGTGCAAAGAACGCACGGCTAGGACCCTCCTCCTTGCTCCGACTCTGTCACAAAGCAAGCTGAACGCTGCAGCTGAATCCTTGCAGCTATTTTGGCACAAAGCCAGAAGGCTGATAAGCATTTTTGGGTGAGACTTTGCTGCTTTTCCTTGAGGAAAAACAGCTGCCACTTGCCCGGTAAAGCGCATTCAACAGTTCAGAGAAAAAATTTCGAGAACCCCGCACCCACCCCCAGAGATGCTGATTCGTCCTGCTTAAAATAGAGGAGATTTACATGCAGAGTAAGCAAGCCAGAGAGTTAACCAGAAGGAGAGAACCAAAACAGAATGGCTGTTTCCACCATCTTAGATTGTATTGATTATTCTTTGCTGTAACGTCTGTCTCTCACACACGCTCTTTTTCTCTCCCTTTCTGTCCCTCCCTCCCTCTTTCTGCCTCTGTTCTGCCACCTTCTCTACTCTGCGATCAGCATTTGGCTTTTTCCATTTGTGGCAGATTACTGTAACGCTATTGTACAACAACTTCCTGCCTCTTTTGGCTCTGGTTCTAAAAACTGTAAAGGCAGAGCTGGTGGCTTCAACTTTTTCCCCTCGGCCTTGAACTACAGGAGCTCTATAAGGAAAGAAAAGAAGGAAGGAGATATGTGTGTGTCTGTTACTGAGGAACTATTTTCATTGCATTTCTACTTTATAAACAGCTGAGAATTAAAGAGGGCAAGAGGGGACTACATGCCTTGCAGAGACAATGAAAAAGGTGGGGGTTAAACTTTTCTTACTTTTACTGTGAAAACTCTCTGTTGGTTTTGGAGGGCACTGCATTATTAGTGGGGCTCAAGCTCACGCAGATTTGTCTAACATGGCTGCTACTGCTTCAGGCTGCACAGTTTGTGAGGGCTGCTTTCATAGCACAGCCACCACCCCGTTCCTCGCCAGCTCTGTTTCTCACTATAGCAGCACAGAAACTAGATTCTGTTTTCCCCTCTGCACTTCTCTTTGCTCCACAAGTTTCAATAAAAAAACAACAACCAAAAAAAAAACACAGGTGGCCAAACACAAAGTGCAGAAAGTCAGAGCAAAATGATAGGATTATTTATACCAACTTTGTGCAGGAAAAGGCTGGACTGCAATTTGTTTGTTCCCTGTCCTCCTTCCCTAAATGAGATACGAGCTTGGTTCAGGCGTCTGCATTGGCATGAGCTATAGAATCCTGTAAGAAGGAGTGCAGCTGTACGTCACATCTCGCCATGTGTTTTAACCAATTGAAAAACCCATGACTTCATTATGGCTTCAATGTATAAAGCTGCAATGTCTATATGTTAAGAGCCCTGAAAAATAATGTGGATCATAAAACAGAATATTTTCTGGTCCGAGCATTAAACGTAGCTGTTTTAGAGAGGCACACTTTGTGTATTTATGCTCAGTGAGCGAACAGCACTTTGAATGGCATAAAGTTCATTTGAGGATACAGTTTTGGTTTTGGGTTGCCTGCCAGCTCGTAACCACAGTGCTCCTAAACATTGTTTCTCTGCTGCATTTGCCAGTAATTGATCACGTTTTAATTTTACAGTCACAATTTTGAATATTTTAGCAACTAATACAAACTAAATGATTAAATAAATCTGTTTCCGAAGAAATACACTGTTGAAGGTGCAAACCTGTACTATTTTAAATTATTTTTTACTACTACTAATATTTATAGCAGATAAAGTTATCAAGTTATATATTATATATTAAGGTTTTTAGCGTGTACTTAGAGGAAATAAGATGAGAAAGGTGACAGCTTTTCATCTACTACATGGCTGCAACATCTGTGTGATACAGAATCGTTCAATCGGGCCAATTGATGACACGATGTGAAACAAAATGGCAGATGCCGCCATGTTATGGATTCTGACCGAAATCATTTGAGTATAATTTTTAGAAGAAAAAAAACCAACTTGCTCTCTAAATGCAGACTCATTATGAAAAAAACCACAAGGTCACTACTTTGATTAGTCATATTAACATTTCTGTTTTGAATCTTATAAAAAACACAACAAAAGCGTATTAAGAATGCTACACAGTGGAGTAAATATTTGTTTTAAAGGTATAAATTAAATAGCAATATAAACATATACACATATATATATACAACTTTTGTAATAATAATTAGATTTGAGCTATTATCACACAATTCATATAAAAAAATCAAATGATTGGGCCTCGAATAAATTTCCTGTCTTAGACTGATTAAGCCCTCAGCCTCATATTCTATCAGTGTGCTGTGGTCTGCTGCAGTCAGGAAAACACACTAAACATATATTGAAATGTAACACTCCCTATTACCGAAAGTTCAGATAAGGGGAAAGGACAAGGACACATTATGAATATATATGCTGTTTTTCTATGTCTGAGGAGAGCTGGAGGAATATGAAATTGCAGTGAACACAGCATCTGCAAAGACTAACAATATTTGTACTTAGTCATTTGCAAACATCAAGGAGGCATTATGATGTTCGGGGGGGGAGGGTGGGGGGGGGGTTCTGTGCTTGGTCAGCAACCACCACTACATCAACATAGCAGACATGATATGTGGCACATAAAAACCTATGTATATTCTAATAGACTTATTCAAGGGGATAAAAGCTAACCACAGAAGTATCCCTACACTACGAGGGAATACTTTATACTCTCCAGGAGCAGGAGCAGAGTCTATGAGGTGGTCTTGCTTAAGCCCTGCACGTGTCTAAACAACTTCTCTATTACACCCGAGACCTTTGAGGGCACTCCCCATCGAGCGGGGAACAAAGGCTATGACCCCTAGGTCAAAAGCGTTACACGGTAGGCCAAGCGGGGCCATTGAAGACTCCAGTGTTGTTTGCTTTGAGAAGGTAAAGATTACTAACACATTAACTAACGCCGATTAGGGGGTTATCCCTCATGGGACTGAGGTCCCAGGGCAGCACATCACGTCTTATTAACACAACCTAGCCTTTGACCCCACCAGTCACCTCAGGCAGCCGACTGTGACCACCACACTCTGCTTCTGTTCGAACAGCACACACACCCACACACACACACAGACAATAAATGAAGAGTATCGCTGCAAGGTGCAGCACAGCTTGACAAAACAACTTGACTGGACAAACATGAGCAAATGATACAACATTATCACTGTTTTTCCAGTGGCACTCCTGTTCGAAAATGACGAACATTTGGCTTGCTTTAGCAGACTGTACATCATCTGTGCATCCGTAAATACTCAGAATATTTCGAAATAGCATAACTTTGTAATTAAACATGATCGATTCAAATAAAATGTTTTTAAGGCCTCTGAATTTAAAGCACGTGTACTACCGAAGTTCATAAAATGGGAGCATGTGCAATGAAGTTCTCATCACAAAATGGTGGACACAAGTCATGCGCAGTATTGATGTTCCAGATGATCATGTGATGAAAGGCAAGAAAGGGACAATTTCTTCACAAATTCTTTCTGCCAGCTACTCAAACATTACTTTTGCATCAGCAGAGAGGTAAAACTAAAATGTCGTGCTGAGCATACTTAACCCTGTGTGTCCAGAAAGAGCAAGCCAATAATACCTTAAAATGAGACATAAATCACGCTCACTATCTTCGAAATTACTGCTTGTGATTAGATCGTTTGTGCTTGTCACTCATAAAATAAAATACCATGGTAATATCAATTTAATTGAGCCAGAAGAATATCAGGATAAGTGATTTTTTCCCCTGGAGTGTTCCTCCAAGGTCAAGTTCATGCTTGTGCAAGGAATGTAAAAATTACAAAACTGTTTTTCCTCAAGTTGTCTCCTCATGTAAAACTTGTAGATATTAAAACTGAGCATTTATTTGATTTACTATACTTGATTGACTTATTTACTAAATTAATACATTAATCATTATCACATTAATAATATGAAATATATATTATGTTTGAATTTGCTATTGGCTTAAAAAGCTGACTAAGATATTAAATTGCTGTCTGCTCTCTCAGTGAGTGCTGCCCTCATTGATAAGAAAAATAAAACAGATTAAAGCCAATGCTAAATAATTATTTATTGGAAGTAGGTCAAGGAAAAATAATGCAAACGTGTAGTATTTGAGTTTAATTAATAATAATAATAATAATCATTATAATAATAATAAAGTGTCGCTCTTTTCCCCCTTTATGTTAGCTTTAGTGTAAGGTCTAAGAGGACATTTATTATAAAAAAACTAAAATGTCAAGGATACTGATTTTGTTTTGGCAAATATTTAATAATGTATGAAATGTATGGGTTTGATGTATAAAACCCATCACATTTGTATTACCTTATTTAATTTTGTTTCTGCAAAAACAAACATCTAAGTCATAATTACACTGTAACACATATATACATATTTTCTGTTCCCTGGGCAGAGATACACAGCACGAACATGTGCTTCACAAAACTTTCAAAAGTTCGTTTTTATGTGACAACTAAAGAAAACAGCAAACTATGTGAACAAGTGTTCAATTTTAAAAGATAAACTTCTGAATAAATTACAATTTTGCATCTGTAAGCATAAAAATTAGCATTCTGAATGGGATTTAAATTTATACAGTAAATAAATCTAATAAAGGCAATACTTTTTTCCTCAAGGAACATCTCTGATCATTTAGTGACATATTTTAAAACATGGCATATTTAAAATGTAATCATTGCTTGTAAATGCATGAATTATGGCACTTGATTATTTTATTTTATTGGAAATTAGTTCAATTGACTTTTTTAAAATGTGCCCTATTACAGTTGTCTAATCTCAAAGCGCAAAGGAGGGCATTGATTTTTGCATGTGCCAAACGCCTATCAGTTAGCTTGTGATCTGCTGCCTTCATATTCAACAAATCAGAAATACAACATCAGAAGAAATCATGATATGAACAGTGTTTTAAATAATTTTAAAGACTTATTCTAAAGAAACTACATTTGTAGAAAGGTCAAGTGAAGTGGACCAAATCCTCCTAACAAGAAAACAGATATAAAATCCTTTTTTAAGCAGGAATTAACTCACCTTGCTGCCTCTCACAGGCTTCTGAAAGAAGAAGAGGAGGAAAAGAGCAAAGAAGAGTTTCTCCTGGGAACAAGCTGGAAATTACGGACCTATTCGATATCAGACCTCAGAGTGGACAACCTATCCAAAGAGGGACGCGCCCTAACTGTAACTAACAACTACTTCTGGCAGCCCTTCAACAGCCAAACATATTGTCCTGGATCAGGGCAGCTTTCATATGGCAGCATCAAACTAGGGCAACTTAGAAAAGAAATCCACATCAAACTACAGAATCAATAATGGTATTAAAATGTTGATAACAATGCATTAAAGCTAAATTAATGTGCTTTTTAATGAGATATAGATTGGGCTGTAAACTAGAACCACTTCTCATCATTTGCTCAACTTTAAATATGTTAAAGTGATAGAGACTAGGGAGAAGGCAAATTAAACTAAGATTTTTCTATTAAATATTATCATATATAACCCACCTGTACACATACGTTTTTTATTCCTGTGATATTACAAGAATAGAATCAAAACCTGATACAACATCGTATACTGATGCAACCATACTTTCCGAAGAGCCACGTTTTCAGTTGAAGCTATACAAAACAACAAAACAAAACTACAATATTGCAGAAGTAAGCACAACATGTTGTACTTTGTTGTAATTGTATTGTAATCATTTGATATAAAAAAAGGTCATATTAATTTAAGAATTCCTTTAAATAGAGTTGGAATGTATCAATTGTAATACCTTTACCTTTACATTATTGTCATCATGAGAGATATTTCAGTGTACACTTGTATAATTTCAGCAGCATAAATAATGGTTATTATTATTATTGTGTTAGTTAAACTGCAGTGTAAAAATACTGAGCTAAGGCACAGGGACAAATTCTCAAAAGTCAACGATGGGTTATAATTAAAAATAAAATGATCCTTTTCTGTCCACTTTACTTGCCTGCACCTACATGACAGAACTCTCCCTTTGCAGTTTTCCCCTGAGGGTAGTTAATACCTACTTTAAACAGTCTTGGCCATTTTGTTTTATTCTCCCTCAACACTAAGCCAGGAGTGCACAGGCCTGGCATTTTTGGGGCCACGTCACAACGCCTGTGTCTGCGCCGCAGGGCTGCAAGGAGTCCAACAGTCGAGCCATACACACTCAGCGGGTCACTGCCTCAACAAACACTTTATGTGTGCTGTTTTGTTGTCTTACATGCTCTCTCTAGCATCCTTGCTCTACTGAGAACAGCATAACAGGCACCTAATACACTTTATCCATTTCATAAACTCTTCTTTCCATCTCCAACACTGACCCACTGAGCCTTCCCTTCCTGAATCACTTCACAGCACTTTCTCTCCTCTGATTACCACCATAAAGTTAGCTCAGTCACAAAATAGATAAATAAATGCTCATCCAATTCCCAATTCGGCAATGCCATTTAATGAGCTTTATAACCGTTTCTAACTTTCTGCACATTAAAACAAAATCTGTGTTGTCCTTTAAAAGGGGACACGGTACTGATACTGATTTGGAAGTGGCAAGGATAAAAACACTGATTAGGTGAATTCCACTTGGGCTGAGGGACTGTAAATGATGGGTGTAATGTTATTAGCAGAGGGATATTTATCTATGTGGGAGAAAAGCAGCACTTCATAGGACAGCTGCGAAAACAGAGGTTTTATTACTCTGTGGGCTATTTCTGCAAATTTAGTGGCTGTTTCAATTTAAGTTAAATATTATCTTTAAGATGACCAAAAGACATGGTTCAAATTTCAAAGAAAACTAATTTGGGGCAGAAACTGTACATGTCTAAAACTGTACATTGCACATATTTTTTAAATTATATTTATTACTTCTACTCTGTCTTTTGCTTCGTGTGGTTGTTCACATTTTACAGTACGCAGACGTTGAAAGTAATGATCCTGGACATGATGTTAAGAGACATTATTGTAAATATTACCCTTTATGGTACAGTACTTTGTTTCCTGCCAGATAATAATTGGCCAGTGTCCTGTGACTTTTTCTATTACTCTGTATTATGGTTGTGCCCATCAGAGGAGCAAGTACAGGCACTGAAGATGACATGCACATTCTGAAAAGGGGTTGTTTCTGGGTACACAGGGGTCAACAACTGGTAGACTGTGTGCTTCATGCAGAGGTTTTTTTGCTCTTACACGGTATACTGAATATACTGGGTTACTGGGTACAGAAAATGAATATGCAGGTGAAATTGAAGTTGTCTGTTGTCTTTCTTATTTAAATGTGCAATGACTTTTTGCCTTGTTTCAGGTTGTCTGCATCTCATCTGAAGTGTGTAATGAAAACAGCTTATTATTATTATTATTATTATTATTACTGTTGTCATTATCATAATCATTATTTCTCATGTTATTTTAATGTGATTGAGGGAACAGGCAGCCTTGCTCCTCATGATTATGGATGCAGACACATAACAGAGCTTACAGGGTAAACATTAGTTTATTGGTGCTAAATTACTAAATTGCTACTTTTTGTGATTCAGTGTCCCTGTGTGTAAATTACATGTACTCCTTATGCTAGACTGTGCTGACTAGATGGTGAGTAATAAATCTCTGGTTTGTCCATCATCATCATCATCGTCATCATCAGACTAAAGGTGTGGACAGCAGGCGAGAAAGTGCGATATGACAGCCCCTGACCTTTCACACCAGCTTAGAGAGGCAGAGGGTCAAACAGAGGACATGGTGGTGCAGGGAGAAGTCAATCTTATCCTTCCGTTCCGCCACAGGCCTGTGTGCAGCGACAGCAAGATGAGCAAGTGGGCTTTCCAAAATCCACACTCGTTTGGCTGGGAGCAAGGCATCAGGGCCGTGTGTATTTCAAAGGAAACGCTGAGGAAAGCGTTTTTGTAGCAGCACCCCTGCACTTGACAGTGTGTATTAGCCTGCCTCTGTGTCTTTGCTCTGTCCCAACCCTGACTCAATATCCCTCAGCACCAATATCTGTCATCTTTGTTAGCCAAAATGTCATACAGCCCATTTGTCTCAGTGAAGAATTCTACCTTGTCTCGTCTCATCTTGATATGGTTCTCACATGTATGGACATTTATTGGTCATTCACATCTATACACATTACAAACACCACCAGCCAGGGTGGGACATTCATTTGTTAAAATGTAAACATCTACCAGCCACTCAATAGTAAATCATAATTTTGTGTCTGAAACCTACCAGCTACTTCCATATTTCACCATATTTCATTTGGCTGGTGGTAATTTCCCAACCTGCCTCCAGCTCTGCTAAGCAGCGCAGGGCCGAGGGGTTAAAAGGCAGGAGGCACCGGAATGAGAGGGAGAGGAAAGCATCAGCTCTCGGACTGCCGTCAATTGAGCATTGCCTCTGTAATGGTGGTGGTGGGGTGGGGAGGGGTGTGGTGGGGGGCAATGACCTGGCACAGAACCAGCCACTAATGCCCCTTAAATGTCAGAGACTGCAGAAAGCAAGGGAGACAGCAAAAACGAGAGCACATTCATATTTCAGTATGGCAGATGCTATAATGCGTTGATGTCTCACACTGAGTGCACACGAGGACACCAGGAGAGAGAAATAGAGAAGACAGACATGAAAAACGGGAAATGAAAAAGAGAAAAAAGGGGCTTTGCAGCAGTGATGGAAGCAGCTCCATCTGATGGTTGTCTCTATTTGACAAAGTTCAGAGTGGATCTGTCTCTCTCTCTCTCCCTCTCTCTCCCTCTCTATCTTCTGCAGACGAAA
>NW_023339762.1:10592648-10594666 GCF_004916995.1 Morone saxatilis | reverse complement strand
GGTGGGTACAAGAAACAGGAAAAACATAAGCATCACTTAACCACAGTTGCATTTGTTGAACTACTAATTGAACTGATCATGCAAATACTGTTGCATCGTCTGTGTTATGTGTGTAATCTATCAATCTCTAGACAAGACTGCCAGGTAACAGTTCAGCGCCAAGTGATATGGCCGTTTTCACCAGTGGACAGATGAACAACACCTCCCAGACTCACAGTCACGTTAACCCCTTCACATAAGGCTGAAGCTGCTCATACACTTGCACTGAGCTGAGAATTGTTAAAGCAACATTACGCCTGTTCTACAGGGGGAATGCACCAGCACTGGAGCTGGGCTCAGCAGAGGCATAGCATGGCAGAGGCAAAGAGACCAAAAAGGACGTAGTAAGCGAGAACCAAGCAAGAGGCAAGAATAAATCTTGCATTGGCTTTTAGTCATTGGCTTTGTGAAATAAAAGGCTGCAAGACCGACACCGAACTGGCCCTGCTGTTGGTCTAGTGAGTAATATTAGCTAACTTGCTGTGTGTTGTGTTGGTGCACTTGCTTGATCTATGGCAAAGTTGTTGACTCTCAAGGTTTTGATCATAAGTAATGTAATCAGAACAAATGCAGCCGTGTATAAGTAAATTTCAATCTGAAACTGGGGGTGGTAAGTCTAAAATAATACTAATAATGTTGCTTTGACATTCAAATGGAAAGGAAAATGGAAAACATTGGAAATGTAGAGTTTGGTTACTGAGATCTGTCTGGGGATGCATTAAATAACACGGCTGATAACTTATGAATTAATGTTAGCTAGCTAGTTAGCTCATTAGTTCACAATAGTAAGCTAGCAAGAAAGGGGGAATAAACAGTTTTTCCTCAACATAATGCAATTCAGTTGCCTTTAAATGAAACTAACAAGTGTGTGGTTTTTGACACTGGTGGTACAAGAGGTTCACAGTTTTAACCTACGAGGTCACTTCATAAGATTTTCTTTGCCCTCTAGCCAAAGAACACAAAATCTTAGAATATGCTGCTATTGTAAGGACTATTACAGCTAACCTCTTTAACATTAAGGAATATTCTTTACATTGACATTAAACTAATCAAATGACTCGAGGCTTATGTCACAGAAAACTCACCACTTAGCAGTTATACCAACTTTAGCCAATTTCATTTTTTTGTTTTGTTAGCCAAGCTGTCAAAACCATAACAATGCTGCTTTGTATAAAACCATGGACAGCCACTCCCAATAAAGAAGCTAACACGGGCGAACTGTATCCTTACATTACCCGCCTAGTGGGAATGGTGACATGGCAGAGTAAATATCTAAGTTATGCTTGGTGGATAAAGACAAATATTTAGCAAACCGAAGAGACAAGATATTTTCCTCATACCAAACAGAGTTTATACACCAGTAATTATTGGCCTTAAATTCAACACGTGGTCCGAGAGGTGTCCAAATGGATTCCCGTGTTGTTCTGTTATGCTAGTTTTGTAAATAAGCAGTAATTCGCTAACCCGTTAGCCACAACATGTTAGCCACAACAACATAACACTATAGGCAAAATTTTAAAAAGTTTGTTTTGATGTCTTTCTGCCCCCTGGTGGTAAAAAAAAACAGTTCATGCAGCCTTGGAAAGCTTCGCCCAAACAAATAATTGATTTATTTTATTAATTTATCGACAATGTTCTTGATGAAATTCCCTTGTTTGCCTGTAGGTGCAGTAGACCATTATACATTTCAATATGCATAAAAATACAGTTTTAAAATATTGTTAAATATGTTTTTTGCTTATTTATTAATTTTTTTTTATTATCACAGTTTTGGTCCCTACATAACCCCATGAACTACTTAATAGTACTAGTAATGTATGTAGTAACACATTCATATAGCCATACTGTCAAGTCTGACCCATTATGTAGAGTTGAAATGAAGAATCTGAGACTGGACTTGGATGTGCACTTTATGACTCACCAACATCTTTACTCTGCTGTCTCGTTTGATCTCACTTACACACACACTCTCTCTCTCT
>NW_023339762.1:10557551-10592625 GCF_004916995.1 Morone saxatilis | reverse complement strand
CACACACACACACACAAGCAAACCTGATGGCGAGCCCAACAAAGTAGGCTTAGACTAATTAAAGTGATTAGGTGTTTTTGTCTGAGTACCGTCTTGGTTTCCTGGCTCTGGCCTAAGCCATGCCCGGCCAGCCTGCAGTCTGCCTGCCAGGAGGCCAGGAATGAAAGGCTGGCACTTACCCTTCTCTCCTCTATCTGATCCCCTGTTGCTACCCTAGATGCCAACAAAGGTATTTCTGCCCCTAATCGACAGACAGGGAGAGTAAGGCAGTAGGGCTTAAAATCACAATAGTATTAAGCATTAAGATGATTTTTCTAATATTAAACTGGATATGTTTGAGCCAAATTAGTGCCTTAAAATGTTTATTAAACATTTTTTCCCATTTAATCTTCATTTCATGACTTAAGTGAATTTACTAAGTGAAATCAATACATGCTCATATCTTCTCCTGGATCTATTTGATCTGGCTGTTTCTCACAGAAAGCAGATAGACAGTCCTAATATATTGCACTTTACTGAATCAAGACTGGTGACACACTTGGGAAATTTGGGAAAATAGAGTCAGAACAAAACAAAGACGAGAGCATGACAAAGATAGGGATGAAGAGGAAAACTCTCTTTGGCATGTTCGATATCCGCCTGTCTCAATTGACCTGTAAAATCTTCGAGACTGGAACAAATGCAAATAGCGCTGACTTGCTCGCACCAAAAAATCCTGAAGGCTTTTCAAATGAACTCACTCTCACAATGGTGGGGTGCCCAGAGCAGGGTGAATAGATGGTCTGAGCTCTGAATGGCACAATGTGTGTGAGCCAAACAGGGGAGCTGTGAAGTGAAGGCTCAAGACCCACCAGACTGCCTAGCACTGTTGGGCTGAACCTCGGCTGCTACAAAGCTGACCACCACCAACAGTCCTCTGCTCGGAAAATGCCTGGCTTACACTGCATCACAGGCCTGAGCTCAAAAGGAAAACTAAATTAAATGGAAATTTAAATCAGAAATTACTAATATTAATAATTTTAACATTAAAAACTAATGTGGTAAGATAGGGACATAGCCCCCCTAAAATTCTAATGTGTAGAAAGTGTATTTTTAAGGTAAGTGAGCTTCCTGTAAAACAGGGCAACACTGAAAAATAGTAACTATTCTCAGTCAATCTCAACTGGATGAATTAAGAATAAAAAGTCGCTTTCTGACCTGAAACAACTCACTATAAAGCAGGTCCTTAAACTAAAGGTTTAGCTGCAACCTCCTTACACATTTGTCCCATGGTTACACAACAAATCTGACAGTAAATAGGTTTTAATTCCTGTCAGTCATCAGCCATGCAACCTGTTGAAGAAGATATACTAAATGAAAACAGGAGATTCTAATGCTACAAACAGTCCTTTAAAAATATGGATTGATTCCTTTCTCTATTTTCTCAGTGCACATGTCACCTTTGTACCGTAAAATCAAGTTTTCTGTTATTGCTTTTTTAAATGTCTTAGCACCAATGTAGGTAAATGGTTAAATCACATAATCTTGAAAATAATGTTAGCTTAAAATAACACACTATTTAATAGATATAGTGCTAGTGTTATTTAACAACTAAATTACATTACTTCAGTCATTATTCCTCTCCAAATTGAATTCTCTAACGTCATAATTATTGCAGTAAATTCCTATTAGTATTTTTGCAATTTTGAGCAAACGTATCTAATGTAACATTCTTCCTAAGCACTTTTCTCTTTGCTTCTCTCTGCTTATTGTGAATATCAATTCTACAACATATTTACAATTTTAAAAACTTTATAATTGATGCTGAAAAACATGAGACTCAAATAAGTCAAATAAGTCCACACATGCTTTTTAAAATCCAGATCTGGCCATAACTTAACGTGGTTCATATACAGTACATTTTAAACAGCACTTCATTGTACAGCTCCACTTCAGCGTCCATGACTGAGGAATGTTTTGGCGATATCTCTTTAAGAGAAGGCCGAACTTACAGCTGTGAGAGCTCTCTGCTTTGCTGCTCCTCTTATTTCTACTTTCAAACTTCATTTTCAGCCCTTGCAAAGATTTTCAGAGCCGCTCTCTGGACATTGGCAGGCACTTTCACCAGCAGCCAAACTTCCCAGCATGCCTTGTGGCGGGGCTGGCTTTGTTCACAAAGTTAACTGTGAAGTTGCTCTGCTCAACATGAGTCACAGACTCTGCTTCACTCTTACCAGGTTTACATGAGATATGTCGGTTAATATACTGTTAGAAGAATGACATTTTCACATGCATATTGTATTTACAGCTCCTAATTCTGCACTGTCTCTCATTATACCAATATTATTTCAAGAATCTCTTACAAGTTTTGATGCATGACTAGTATTTGAAAGTTGTGGTTATAGCTGACTTATAATAATGTTTTATATGAAATGTCTTCTTTCATCTCTCCAAATACTTGAATTAAACCACTGGAATTAAGGACATATCTTCAATCACACTGCCCTCAGTCCATTTTCTGTAACAGATGCATCATCAAAGCTACTTAATAACCCAAAATGGGACCTATTTTCTATGATGCACAGCTATATTACATTTAATCCTAACACCATGGAAACGGTTCCAATTCTTTTCTCCAAAGTGGATATTACATCTCTGCTGGATGACATGCAAGGGACAGTACAGCCTGCCTGCAGCATCTGGTGGACACCTGCAAGACTGCAAGTCACTGGAGTGAATAAGAGAGGTCTTTGTGATTCTGCTAAGTCACCAAAAATCTGGGCCAGAGAATACTGACCCTCAGTGCTCCAGCCAGTTCCGAAGCTTTCAGAACGGCAGTCATGTAGTGTATTTAACCTCAGTGTTCGATCACTAAATCAAAGGCAACATAAATAAAGAACAGTCAGCAAATGGCAATAAAAATATCAACACCAATCTGGTCAGCCACACAAGACTACTAGGTACTAGGAAAGGAAAAGAACCTACTCAGATTAAACTCTGGGTTATCAAGGAAAGTCCGGGTTGACTATGACGGTAGAAGATGTGAGTTAGTTGAGTCGGTGTCAACTAAATCTGGTTGTCTGTGTTTGCATGGGGGGCGTGTTCAGCAGTGCAGGAAACGTTTTTTCATCATGGCTCGTGCTCCATATTTGTTCCCAGAAGAATGTACAATGATAATATCAGGATATAAGGAGTTTAAAAAAAAGTTAACAGGGACTAATCTCACTGCAGTAGCAGGGAGGCTTGTTGGCAGCACATTGTCAACAGAGTAAATTCACAAGTAACATCATAGTGTTCATGTCGTAGGTTCTCTATTTCTCTCTTACGGATTCTTCTTTTCTTTGTGGT
This sequence comes from Morone saxatilis, assembly GCF_004916995.1. NCBI lineage: Eukaryota > Metazoa > Chordata > Actinopteri > Moronidae > Morone > Morone saxatilis. The sequence goes on along the minus strand of NW_023339762.1, from coordinate 10,589,298 downwards.
ATGATTCAAAGCAGCTGCGGTAATTTTGCATGATTAAAGAGGTGAATTAAAGGAATAAATATCTCAGAAATTGACCCATTAATTAATTAACAGGGATTAAAGCAAGAAAGTGAGTTTTTGGGGAAAAATTTACAATATATTGAATTAAGTAAAATCATTTAAAACTTCTCTATGCCTGAAATCAGTCATGGTGCCTGATAATTTGAAGCCCTGAATTAAAATCTACTCCCTAAAGCACCGAGGCTGAAGGGCCACCTGTGCGAATGTAATTCTACTGTTAGAATAAGTGTACAGTCAGTCACACCAATCACTGGATTGGATTCCTTTGGAAATAAAGTGTTCTGTACATGGGCCAAGTCTATGTATATTAAAGTATTTCTATATTGTGAATTACCTGCGACCGCATAAAAAGCCTCTTTGATCATTATAACAATTAAATGGGAACATAACAGATGCCTTCTGGCCCTAGAAGCTGGCATAGATAGTGAATTCCCTCAGATGAGAATTGATATCTTTTAGAGAGAACATCAGGGCTAACAGGGATTTTGACGGTCTCTTAACACCCTCGCCCTCCGCTCTCCACAAGATTGCGGGCAGAGAAGAGGTGGTTTATAAGGTAACATTGAGTTAACCATGAAGATAACCAGCTCGGAGCAGTTATCGGAGCGTAAATTGCCATATTATCCACCTTTAGCGGCACGATTTAGCCTGGAGGTTACACCTGACGTCACAGAGTTACTCCCTAAATTACCTGGATAGATAGGCTTTGTAGTACAGCCCTCAGGTTCTTGGAGTGGGCAGCAAATCAAGTCCTGCCATGTTTAGTTGTTTGACAGAGCAAAAACAAGTCACAACTACTTGTGCACTTTTTAATCTCACTTTTATGCACTTTTATCTCTGGAGTATAAAGAGAAAGGGATTTAGAACTGCTTCAGGTCTTAAAAACCTTTTTAACTTGAGATAATAGTTTGTGTGTTTTTGGCTTTCACTACTGTAATGTTTTATCATAAAACAAACAGTTCTCTGACAGAGATTTCAAATACTGGCATGTATTGCATGGCTGTTATATTTCACAGATTGTCAGGTTATTGTGTTCGTATAAAAGTACTCACAGTGATTGTTTCAGGGCCTTTTTTCTTTTGATTCATTGATCTGTTTGGTAAAGAAAAAACAAAAACAAAAAAACATTGTCAGTGTGTGGGGAAAAAAATGAAAGTGTGTCTGGTGGCAAAATCTTTAGCTCTCAAAGACAAATAAAATTGGTTCAACATGTGTTTTAGCTCAAACACTTTCAGACCTGTATCCAGTGTGTGCTGTTAGCACTTTCATTTATGAGAGCTAATCACTACAAGTGAACCAGATCACAAAGGGACAGTCACTGACACCAGAGCAATTACGTTGTACAGGTCTAATCCCTTACACAGCACTTAGGGCAGTTTTAAAGGCCACCAGGGCACAGTGTGGAGCTCCCTTAACTGTTAGGGTGCAGTTTGGTCCATTTTACAGCCACTGGGGCACAGGCCCGATTGTTAAGACAAGGGAAAGTAATCCCTAGAGTCAGGCCACTAAACCTGCTCTGTCCCTGTAACCATGGCAGCAGACAGGTAGTGTCTGGGTCACAGGGCAAACATGGCCTGGCTTCAGCATTGGCCGTCGGTTAATAAAAAACGAGCCTCGCATACGGGCAAACAGAAATGCAAACGTGAACGTACGTGCACCCACATAAACATATGCACTAACTCACACATGCAGGTTCAGGTGAAAGCTGCCAGCTGACCTGAGAACTGATACGACCACATAGCCGTACTGGATTTCAGGTAATCAACAGTGGCAGTGGATATTCAAGATGGCTAAAACACCCAATGAGTCGCAGGGACCGGTTAATGGTAAAAAAGGCCAAAAAATTATTCCTAGTTTTTAAAATAGTAAAACATTCGTAAAGTAATTCATCACTTTACATTTAGTCTTGGACATAAAATTTAATCATCCTTATATTCACTCACCAGAAGGGACGATGGATAGAGCAGGTAGGGAGGAAACGTATAAACTTATTACAGAAGCTGATTTTTCTTTCACAGAATGGTCTTTGCCACCAGAGCCCTCTCTCTGCCTCTGAGAATTTTCTTTTATAAATATTATGGTCTCATTACGTTACTCCATTATTGCATTATATTACATGTGCAGTCTAGGCACTCCTAAAATACATATTTTAAAAAATAGAAACATTTCGGGGAACACATGCTGCTACCCCAGGCCCCAAAACACTGTCATCTGAAATAAAGGCAATAAATAATGATGCGCTGGGTACGAGAAGAATCATCCAGTTGGTCTGTCTTGCCCTTTTGAAAGAAACACATGATCTCCCCTGGCCTTTTCTCCATTTACCAGCTCTCCCTCTCTCTTTTCAGTTGCTATGAGACACTCCAGCTGAAGCCAAGGCTTCCACAATTCATTACTGGAGGAACAAAAGCCAAAGCACTGGACAAAGCAGGGCAGACCAACTCAAACCAGCTCCCACTTAACACACACATCACACCTCTGAGTGCTCTGCTGACATACAAATGGCCAATTCAAGACCTCTTCTTTTTTTTTTTTTTTACAATGCCCGTGGGATAGATGAAGGAAGCGCTCAAGATACACAGTAAGAAGTCAACAGGTTGAAGTTTTGCCATATTTAGAGATCTGTTACCTGATGGTTCCTATATTCTTCATAGGACATGATTCTAGTCAGCATCAAAAACATTTGGAAGGATTTCAGGCATTAAACTATTTCTAAACAACAGAAAAAATAATGTTTAATGTGTCTTTCATAGTGTAACACACACCTTTTGTATGGATTTTGTGCCTAAGATTGAATAGGCTACAATGCACCATCAGTGCAACATCACCTGTCTCTGCCTTTCCACCAGCTCTGCCTCACCAAATCATGAGACATCTCTTTTCTCTCCAACCAATCAGATCTCAATCTGTGGCTGTTCTCATGCAAAGAAAGAGAAGGGAAGGCCAATAAGAAATGGCCCTCCTCCTTCCCCTCATATCCTACACACACGACAATCACTGTCTGAGAAATGCCAACGGACGGGCAATCAGTCATTGTAATTAGGCTGGCTGCCATTCCCGAGCCTTCATAATTCAGGCTGGAGCTGCAGGACATAGGTAGTGAGAGCCCAGCTGCCTGCTGCCACAGCCCACCCCTGGCTCACCCAAACCTCAACACAGGCCACTCCCTCTCCGCTCCCTCTGATGGGGGGACCAGCTGAATTATAGGGGGGGGGGGGAGGGGGCAGGCTGACTGCAAAATTAAAAACTCCCCCCATCTCCCTCCCTTCCTCCTTGTCTACATCCCAAAACCGCTCCCACTCACACTTTCTTTTCACTGCACTGCAGAGTTTTGTTCTCCAAACTGCATGAGTGCGAAAGCAGATACCTTGCACCGAGAAAATGGCTTTTAAAAAGAGGAAGGGTTTTAATCTAAACATATAAAATGCCTCTATAAAAAGTGGGCTTGTGTACTTTTCCCTGTTCATTTTTATTTGAAGGTGTAAAGCCTACAGATGGGTATTGTCCACACTGTTTTTAGGTGTAGGGAACACTGGATTTACAGTACAGACATGGCTTGTTCTTTTCTATTTGAAATTCACAGCTAAACAGGAAGCTATGTATGGCAGTATTCTGCAGCGATTTATTTTATTTGCCTAAAGGCCGTAGTTGACTCAGTAACTGGCTTTGCTTCTTGTATAGGACCTGAAGTTTTCTTGGCAGTGAAATGAAGAACTGCAAGTTCAGCCAAAATAGACAATAAAGCAGAATGGAGAAACATGCCAAATTGCTGGGGCAATTCAGTCCAGAGGCTCATTTTTCCAAAATGATTCACACTGGAAAGAAAAGCATTTCCCTGTCCTTAGATGAACTTAGTGTGCTCTCTGTCGGCTTTAACAAGGAAGCTGGGGAGGGAGGGAAAATGTGTGCACACTCAATCACACACAAAGACGTGCGTGTGCACACACACATACACATGACCACACAGCCATCACTGCAGATTCTTTGCTCACTGTGGAATTAGGTCATGCACATGAAAGCCTCAAACACAGACACACATATAAACACGAACTACTTTAAAAAGACATTTTCAAAGTCACCGGGGAAAACCACATGCATGATCTTTGCAACAAAAAACCCAAATAAGAACAGCCAAGCTGGGTTAGTGCCATTTTACATGTACTGTGTGTACTAACAGCTTGTACTATAACTATGAGAGAAATGTTTTTTTGCATGTATTCGGTTTTCAGTGCAGCAGCAGCACAGTTGAGGAATGAGGGAGGACTAAAGGCAAGTTTTGCATCAGTCAGCAGTGTCCTGAGGCTGGTTTATTGGCTTGTCTGGCTCAGCTGCCTGACAGTGTTCACCTGTTTCTGCCTCCCACTGTAGGATGACAGTCAACAGTCGGCTGCAGCACAGCAGGGAGCTCAAAACTTATTTGACACTGTTTGTCCATCACACACAAAGACTGCATTTAAAAAACAAATGCGAAATAAATAATACGCTAAAACAAATACCTAAGGCAGTAGCTTCTTATCAATAAAAGTCACAAAATAATAAAATCCTTTCACAACCAAAAATATAACAGGGCTTAAAAAATGCAGCCTGCTTCTGTATGTCAGCATAACATGATATCTAAAGCTTGTGATGGAGGAGTACGGGTCAATTTCTAAATATCCACTCATTAAGTCTCACAATAAAATTAGATCTTGCAAGCAAACATTAAGCATTAGGTTACATAGAAAAGATAAAAGCCTTCTGTAAGGTTTTGCCGGGAGCTTTTATGCACTCATAACTATGCTGCTACTAATGACAGTAAACATTTGTGCAGCTGTTTTGTAGTCTCTTAGTGATATGCAACAGATATTAGATGAAAAGAAGAAGAGAAGAAGAGATTGAAGACTAAAAATATGCATTAACCCCAATCTATTGTGTGGAAGTTATCACATTGTTAAGTTTCTTTTACTGCCAGACTAAATCTAAATGTGTTGAGGCCTTGCTTACTTATCAGATTATGTTCAAAAAATCTTTAATGGCTGCTGTAATATAAATAATCATCCACCCAGTGCTCAGTGAGCTTCAGACAGCTATTTAACTGATGAGCTCTACAAGCAGAAAAACAGCAACATTAAGAGGCACGCACACACATCTGGATTTATTTTTGTGAGTAGAATAATGGGAACTACAACTTAATGAAAAAATGACTTAATGCTGTTCCATACGTTGCTATTCTACAACAATAAATAAAGAATTTACAGTTATATTTCCTCTTTAGGAACGGCAAGTGAGACTGAAGCTAAACTGCAGAGTTGCTGAAGAGTTCTATGAGTAAGACACTCAATCTGTGACCTTTGACCACTGCAGAGGTTGGAGGTGGTGTCCCTTACAAGGAACAACAAGAACTTCAATGTTTTTATTATCAGTTTGAATGTGCAGTTTTACTTAGAAAAACGGTTTCAGAGTCTGAGTTTGGTTTTTGTGAGAAAATAAGTCTCATAAGTCTACCAAAAATCCCTATCTCATCCTCCATGTTCAAAATATCTGACATGAAAGATGTTTTCATAATGAAATGAGAAATTTCAGTTCTTTCTGAATTCCACAGACAGCAAGAAAGCCGTGCAGTCTGCAGGCGACAACGACAGGTCATTACAGTAGATGAAGTTTAGTGCTGGTGGATCGCAGGATTTTTTGTATTTTTTGTATTTTTTTGCCTCATACAGAACAGCCACAGAAACATCAAATTCATTACATGCACATTTATTTTATAACTTGAGTTTTTTTTTACTCAGGGCTCCTTGTAAATATACATACTGTTCAAATATTACCGATCCACACTAGATATTGCATCATATGGTACTAAACACACATTAAAGTTGCTTTAATATGTACTGAATTGTGACAATTATTGCCCTTGTGTTTTATGTTTTCAATAATTTCTTATTGGGTGCCCTTCCTCTCTCTGACCCAATAGTCTAATTTAAATTCAGTAAATTATATCTCTGTATATTTCTCTGGAGTCTTTGGGCCAGACCTTTCAGAGGGAGCTGAAGCTGCACCTCTGACTGGTGTCTTTATGCTGCATGAACAGTCTTCAGAATTACTGAGCTGAAACAACGAACCAACAATTCTCAGTTTCCTTAACACTGCAGCATCTCTCATATTAGCATGTTCCAGTATCACTACAAAACCCAAGAGTTTAAACAGAAACCTAAGTACTGTTGTGCTGCATGAATTTCCTTCCTCTGTGCTTTAGTTTTGCATTCACCGGCAGCATAAATTACACTGAACCTTAACACTGTTCAGTGAGTTACACCAAAAGCTTTATGCTTTTTTTTTTTTTTTTAAACTTTCCATGACAGTGAACCTGAAACCATATGACACCTACCAAAAAGGGGCACTGTGTACAAATACAGGAAATAAACTCACAAGACAAGAACCACATCAGAATTCAACTTTACACCAAAGCACCAGTGCAACATCTAGTTTAAAGTATTAGAACAAAATTAAAATCCCACATAATAGAGAAATGAAAGAAAGTATGATAATCTAATTCTTTTCAGTGCTACCCTGAGGGCTTTTAATGGAAAGTGACTCTGCCACCAGAGAAACACGTAAAGACAAAGTCAATTTCAAGCACAAAGGACACACTAAAAGCTTTCCCACAGATTACGCCTATTTGGCAAAAACGCGAAATTATTTAGGTCTACATTTGTTTTTGTTATTTTTATTTTTATTTTTTAACATTGTCGAAAATAAGTCACAACATGTCGTAGGACAAAGAAAAGTTGCAATGGACTCACCATAATAAAACGCACCATGTGCTTGTTGCTTGTCAGCTTCAAGTCTCCTCCTAGTGCGTCCACCGCGCAATAGGCTCAGAAAGCGAGCGGAAAGAAGCGGCATTTTAGGGTTATTCTCACCAGCTGCTGCTGCTGAGTGTTGTTTGGGGCGCTTCAGAAATTGTCAGGATGAGTGCGGCTGAAGAACTGTGCGTGTCACCGCCGCTCTCCATTTAATTGAAATAGCCTAGAAAGTGATCCTCGGTCGAGTTATAATCTACGAGGTGGTCTGACGACTGTCGTGAGGACGGGATTATGCACATCCCAGCGAAAGCTTTTCATCTCTTTCATCCGCTGCGCAGGGCAGGCTGTCCCCAATATCTCCGCACTACTGCATGGCGAATGTGACACTCCGCTGTGCGTTAAGGCAGGACTGCAAGCCAATAGGGGCTTTTGAGTGGTAACGTTTGTGGGGAAACAAAGCATTTATTTGTCCTCGTTTCGTTTTTGATAATTGTGCCTGTGCAGGATCAGGATCAGGTCTGATGTGCATGTGGCTGCAGTGGCTTTAATGCTGGGGAACAAAAACTTGCATGAGTTTGAGGTTCTGGAGTCGTGATGCCCACACAGTGTGAGTCATATGATTTGGTCTACATCCTGGCGGCAGGACGTATGAAAGTTAATATTTGATGCTAGATGATTGATCAATACCACACATCTGCCCTAGAGAAGAAGTTAGGAACTGATCTACAGAGTGTCAATCTGTAAATTGTCATTATCATACTTAATCAGCATGATATACTCTAAAGGTGGAGTATATCTAAATATTTTTTTTATTTTTTATTATAAATTAAAGTTGTGAAATGAACATTTTTGGTACCCCTCCTTATAAACAAATGCACATGTGATAAAGGCTTACTGTTGCTACAACAAATTCTCAAACAGATGTGCATAGCGCTGTGATCAGTGCAAAATTCTGCCTTTGGCAATGCAGTGTAGACTGACAAATGGAAGAGTAATTACTGTGAACTGCAATTTTAAACTTCATCATTATACTTTCTACTGTATTTCAGTAGTTGTCTGCCCGATTCGGAGTGCACTGAGAACACTTTAATGTTTCTTTGATAAACCATATGTCAGAAACACTGGAACAATCTGAGCAAAGGTTTTGTGTCTGTTTGTTTTGATTGAGTTGTGTCCCAAGTGTTTCTTAAAGGATTTTTGGAATTAACACAGCAGTCAAGCTCTAAGCATCCTCTGTGCAGTGTGCACTTAAAAAGTCAAGCTACTCACTCTGCAACCTTTCAGACAGACTGAGTGGCCTTAGGGATGTTTTAATGGTGACTTGAGCTATCACTCAGAATACCTCTCACTGTATCTTAAGTTGCACCTGTTGCATGAACTGGTCTAAAATACCAGACTTGACAGACACTAAACACAGGCTGCTCTGACTTTTCATCCTGAGCACACAAACAACTTTTACCCAGCAACATGTTTGTGCTCTAAATCCAGGCCACTTAGGCCTCTTGATCGCCTCTATTAATATGAACGCCACCTCTCACATTAACGTGACTCATGTTTCTGTGAGGCCTCACTGAAATTTATGATCATTTTGAGCCCAGTGCACCGCAGTGGCACAAGCAATGCAACCCTGTTGACCGCATACTGCATGGAGACAAGGGTAATGAGATTAGCTGTGCATGAGTGTGACCGTCGTTAGTGACGTGTCCTCTCCAGATTGTGTGTGCAAAGCTTTCAGGCTCTGTAGTTCAAGTGACAAAATCACAGCAGTTAGGAGAGCGAGGATTACTGGACGGGGTGATTGGGTTCACAGAGCAGCGAGCTCAGGGCAAGGGTTAGGCCTCACAAGCTTGTGCCAAAGGAAATGACCTAAAACGTCAGGGACTGTTCCCAGAAAGAATTTCCCTCCCCCTTAACGATATTAAGTAAATCCTATTTTAATGCATGGGACAGATAGGTCAGCCTCCTTTGCTATATCTACACATTTTAATGACTGTTTCTTAACAGACCATATCAAGCACCAATTAAATTGTTTTAATTTTTCTGAATATCTTTCTGCTTCTGTTAGGATTTCCTGCATTTCCTGGAATACCAGATGAAGGATGTGAACCTGTTGCGTGCCAACTTGTTATGAGCAGTGGGGTGTGTCTACCACTTACTCAAAATGCAGAATGTCTTGTGAGTTGCGATGCGTTCAGATCTATTGGAGCTTTCAAAGCTTTGCCTCTCATACTGTACTTGTACTTGTATGCTTAAGGTTTTAATGGATGTATAATACTGTATGAGTAATATAAAATTGCAGGTTAAGAAAGAAGTTATTATTCTTTAATTTAGCAAAAACTATTATTAAGTGTTGTTTCAAAAGTTTGAAAAGTCTGGTGTCAAACTTAATAGTCATGGGTCAAAATGATCAGTTGATTAATTGATCAAGTAATAAAGTAGCATCAAGTCAATTTTTATTCAGTTGCTTCAGTTGTGAGATTTTCTGCTTTTCCTTTATCTTATTGGTGTGTAACTGAATATATTTGGGTTTTATACTGTTGGTAAAAAAAAACCAAGTGATTTTGAAGATATCACATGATTGCAAAACATACATTTACATTTACATTTTTTAGACAAACAAAAATATGGATATAGAATATAGATGAATAAATGATTAATTGAGAAATGAATCTGCAAATGAATCTTAACTTGTGGTCCTAGTTGTGAAGCTGAAAATGATCAGTGTCATCAGACAGTTATTGTTTGGACAGACCATCTGTCGTTTAAATGTCAGCATAAAGCAAAAGGACGATTGTGAGCGAGACTGCGGGTCTTTTTTGTCTTTTGTGTTGATATAATTGCTATGCAGCACTTTCTAAGATAGACATGAATGTGTGTTTGGAATGCCAAATGACCTTAAAAAGAGCTATTTTAACAGCATCACATATTTAAAGATAGTGATCTCTTAAAACAATCTAAAGCTTGATCTTGTGAGACCTGTAAATCAGTCTTTAGAGCAGTTGTTGGCTAGAGCACACGCACGGACCACTGACACTGGCTGCACACGGAAAGCACCACAAGGTTTTGCCCTAAACACCCACCCGTCTGGCTGGTCCAGACACAGACGAAAGGACAAAGACACAACTATAATTCTGCTTGTCAAATCAAATCACTTTTGTTGACTTGATGTTAAACTGTTCAGGAGAGGCTTCTGCCTCAATGCTTTGAATTAAATGTTAACCACTGGATCATCAGTGTTGTGTACGTCAGGCAGAATGTTAACACTGCATCATAGGGCATTTCCCGAGGGAGTGTACGGAGAAGAAAGGTCACGATTTACGACACTGAAAGCATGAGATGGTTTTGTGTTTGCACAAGATAGACCTGATGCCCGTGTTCTGATCTATTTGAATGCTTAAAGAATGCACACTCCTTTTTTTTGTTATGTCATGTCCTCATTTTCAGTACTTGCACAAATACGCTAGCAAAAAGTGCTACATTGCTACATTTGCACATAAAAAACACAACTGATTTGGCAAGTTTTTGATTTACGTCATTATACTGATTTATAAAATATTAAGTATTGTATGGAAGATTTGTTTTTATCCCTAGGACAGCTGCTCTTAGCCTCCCCCCACTGCAGCAGCACGCAAGTTAACGGACTACATTTTGATTTTTGATTCAAAGTCACTCCAACCATTGTGCAAAGGACCCTGAATGCACACATCCTTACCCCGTTCCATACTTTGCTTCAGACAATGAATCTCTTATGCTGGTTGATCAAGAGTCCAGACACAACATGCTTGAAAATGCAAAACCACTTGATATTTAGATTAAGGATTACGAGTTACTCGTCTCATTGCTTCTCCTAGAATTCAATAGAGTTTACTACCATCCATAAGCATGTGAATTCCTGCTTTGGAGTAAAGTGTTGAGGTCGCCTGTGACTCTGCTAAGATGTTTTGCTTGAATTCTCATTGACCTCAGACTGTCTGGAGGCTCCTTGCACACTAAGCCATGCTTATTTGTAAACAGAGTGCTTTGCTGAAGTTCTCCATGCTCACCCTCCAACCTCTGAAGGCCACTTTGCACAAAGAGAGCATTCTCACTGATGTTTGGACCCTATTTCTGCTTTCTATAGAGTATATTTGTAGTAGAGGCCTCCATTTGCCCTGGATTGGATTTTTTTGCATAAAGCTTACATTAATCAGTAAATTGAGCTTCAAGCGCTGTGAATGAGTGACTTGAAGGTAATGGTTGATCTCAGTAGTTTTTTTCATAGTGCCCACACCACCGACCTAACTGACAGGCCCGGAAATGCTGCATGAAATCAAAACCAAACCAAAAGTGGCACCTGACATCAAACTCTTGGTTGTTGCTAACTTTCTCACATTCTCCCATGTGCTAGTCTGTTAACCTTGAGAGCTACCTCCTCAGGAAAACATGTTCATTAAATTCCCAGCAGGAGTCCCTACATGGGCTTCACCCTGTCATTGACAGATGCATGAATGACTCAATATGCGTCTGGATTTGTAACCTGCAAGGGCTTAAGAAAAAGCCTGGGAGACAATGGCAACTGGGGCATAGCTGCAGAGCCTTCAGTCTAAACAAAATCTCATTGTTCCTGTTTTCCACAGTTAGGGGGTTAGGCATATCCCCGCCCACCCCCCACCCCCATAAGACTCCCAGAACCTCAGTCCGCTGTCCCACCCCAGTCTCTGTATTCCACCAGCTCAGAGTGCTGTTAGTGGGGCCAGTAATTAAACAGGGCTGCCTCTCAGTTTCTGCACCTCCATGGGGGGAGTCCCTCCATGAAATGCACTCCTCATTCTGAGTCCAGACGGCAGCTGATGAGGGATTATCTGCTGGCAGAGGCATGGCATACTCCCCACCATAATCTTCAATTAGTTCAGTTCACGGTGATGTGTTGGGTGGACCTGCCACTACCTTTCCCACGGCTTCTTCATAATCACCACACCAATGTATTGACGAATGTGCTACTCACTTTGGTTATCTTTGAGTATCAGTTGGAAGGAGAAATTAGCTTGAAACGCCATCATTTTATTTTAGAAATAACATTTAGAACTTGTAGGTTTTAAGTAAACTTAATAACAAATTATATTTGTTCTTAGAAATAAGATTTCTTATACAAGATAATACAAATTATTCTTCTATTCAACTTCTTTTTTGTAATATTGGTTCTTTTGATGCACTAGTACTAATATTAATAAAATAACACATTAAAACACATTACAAATGTTTGTTTTATCCTGTCTTATACAGTTGGTCAATGATTCTGATGTCATCACCACATTAAAAAAACAAAAAACCTTATATTTAATACATTTATTGTGTCCTATTGGGCATGTTGTTGCACACCATGCCCAATGACCTGTTGACCTGTGATCCAGCATTTCACTCCAAAATATGTTTGATATAAATTCTATTACTATTTACTCATGAGGCTGGTCAGGATTAAGTTCAAGTTTATTTACTCATTTTGCCATGTATCACATGCAAATGAAAAAGGTACCCAATGGCATCATGGACCAACTTTTCGACACATATCTTGTGAGCTGTATCCTAATATTACTGCAAAGACAAAAAAAAATGAACAAAACAGAAGAGGAACAGAAAAAACAGGATAAAGTACCCTAACTAGATATATCTAATCAAGAAATAGACAGAAATAGCACATGGAAAAGACATAACCAGTCTACCAATCTCAGTTAATGGCTCAAGTTACTTTGCGGGAGCTACCTTAGACTCTCTGAGGTAAAGCCTTATAACAGGCATGCTTTACAGTAATCAGCACTCTGTTCCATTTCAGAAGGTGTGTCTCCAATTACAAAAAAGGAAACCTGTTAATTACTTTGACTGAAAGATGTTTCCAAAAGCTCAGGTTGGAGGTTTAAAACACACTTCAGCGACTTGATGAAATACAATACTAATGCACATACACGGTGTGCTGCAGCCTTTAAATACTCTTTGGATACATTATATTTTAAAAGAATACTAAGATCACATCTAATACACCCTTTTCAGGCAAAATTTGAATTATATGTGCAAATATCAAATTATAGTGCTATGATATTTGCTTATCGTAATAATGCAAGTACTCTGGAATACCGAGAACTCCAAAAACATTTTCCATTTTAATAATTTATCTTTCATCAGGCATCTCAAGTTCTGGGGGCTTGCATCTGGGTCTGTATTAAACAGCAGTGTTTGGAGAGGAACTCAATATTTTGCTGAACTAGTTCTCACTGCTTGGAGTTACGTTGGAAACTATTGGCTTTGGTACTGTATGTCACTCATAACGGTCTAATGCCAGGAGACTCACTGTTAAACTGTGAGGAAATATAGGGTCTTTGATAGGGATCTATAACGCGGTCATGTCGGCGCGAAGGTTATATGATCCACTCATCAAGCAGCCTAGTGACAGCCAGATAGGTCCAACAAGGAGAGTGTGAAATGAACTCCTTAGCCACTTTTCCCGCTCTTGTTTATCCTGCTATGTTTTTTTTTACAGTTCTTCCATGCTACAGTAGTATGTGTGAGTTTTCTGGGGGGAATCAATGAGTTGAAGTCACTAATAGATATATTAGTACATAAATATATTATCTAACTGCAAGATGGTTTAATAATTATTACTCTGTGACTAAACCTGTGCATTATGTTTCCTGTACATTACATTTCTAGCTGCCAGTCTTCAACTTTTTTGTAAATATTTAATTCATACCAAAAGTTCACTTAAATACTGGGCACTTAGCAGTGTACCCAGTTAAAGAAGTAGTTTTAAATTAAATTTACTCTTCTTCTTGACAAAAAGGCCTCCAATATCTCAAGCAAAGATCTCATACGCAGGGACAAATATAGTCATGACAACTTCAAAAAATAGAGCACAACTAATGACCATCTTTTTAAGCTCCAGTGCAAATCATTCAGCTGGTCGTTTAGTCTAAGGTGCACAGCAGGTTAGATTACATTATTGTGGGAGGCGTAAAAACCGCAGCAACACCCCTGTAGTGTGAGTCACGTTGATGTGGAGAAGGGTCATCTCAGGTAACGTGATCACGTGGGCTCCCCTGGTACTTCAGGGCACCTCATTCTATTATTGTTGAAGAAAGCTGGCCCATATATTGTGTTCTGCAAGAAGAGTGTCAGCCTGACACTGACACAAGGCCAGAAAATGCGGTGACACAAACAAAACATGAGAATCCCCTTGATTTACCTGTGACCTGCTTTTTAAGGACAAGTCTGAAAGGATGAGCATGCATGCTGCCAAGTGTTTTTGTAGGTTTGTGTATGTGGGTCTTGTTTGTTTTCCCTCGGAGCACAGTGATAGGCTTAGATAGGCTGGCAGACGTGCCTTAACAAGATGTGGGGCAGGCCTTGATAACACACTCAGATGAGCTGAGTATTTTCGGTCATGGGACTCCATGCACTCGTTCACCCTAGCCAGTGAAAATGAAAAACAGTTGGCTGCAGATTCAAATATCAAAATATAGCAAGTATATTGTTTTGTTGCTATACATGCTGCATGAATAAAACTGTGGCTGAAACACACGTACTGCACATTTATATTTGCATTCATTATGTGCATAGATTTCTCTGTGCGGTATGTTTGCATGTGTCAGCGCACAAGTGACTTTTGCATTTGGCATCTAATGTTTACCTCATGTGACCTGGTCCTGTTGTTTGTCTGGACATTACCGCATCTGATCCCTGTCAGTGCTTTTGGATCATCTCCACTTCAAGGTTTTATTCCTTTAGCTGACCCAGAAGATCTTTGCCGTTTCAGACTGTCTGTTGGGCCATCCCCATAGCCCTGCTGTGGTTCTCTTACTCAACACGGCATGTGTTATTCATCACATGTTGTCATGAGCTGTCAAAAGCAGCCATGACAAATGCTGCTTTTCTGTTTATGAAACGAACATGTTGGCCTCACACTTCAAACCACCATTATCATCCACAGTTGACTGCTCTGCACTTGCAAAATCTATTTTGTGGGCATGCAGTGCTATAATTCAAAGGCAGGAGGACGTTTCATTTGCAAAGTCAATGAAATACAACATTCTTCACTACATGCCAGTGCTGTAAAAAAGCTGAGAAAACAACAGGAAAGACATGAGTATAATTAATGGTCAGACTTGTGGATATATCACAGAACAACATGCTCTTTTCCCTTACAGTAAGTGACCTCGAAGAACTTACAGCATAAAGCAATCAACGCTGGTCACTGCACAATACGAATACTGTATATCTCTTGAACCCCCGGACTGCTCCCAGAGATGACAAACATGCATTGTCCTTCTCCAGGGCCAGAACAATCACATCCTTTGTGGTAGAACGCTCAAGGGTCAGGCAAGGTCAAGGATCCTTAAGAACTGGAGGACTGTAAAAAGTGCATGTATGTGTGGAAAGAAAAATAGGACTCATTCACAAGAAGGCTATTTATAGAGGCATTTGCAGAGTATTTACTGTAAACCCATAATCACCACTTGAAATCAAGCCCCCTACTTGTGTATCTCTATTTTGTTTTAGGATCAAAAATGCTAACAAGTCTGGTGAGCAAACCTTCCCCCTGTCACTGAGCTGTGCTGATGATATTTCTGCTGCTGCATGGAGATGGTTTTGTCCCTCCCTGTGTCACTCCTTCTTTCCCTTCACCCCTCCTTCTCCACACAGGCTGAATCAGCACACTGGGCCCCCCAGTGTCGCTTTGCAGTGGCATCACCACAAATTTGCTTTGGTGAGCCGGCCCATGCATCACAGACAGAGAGCTATCTCCCCCAATGACAAAGCCAGATGGGGCAGGGTGGGCGGGAATTGAATTTGAAAAAGCAGAGATGGCTCAAGTGAAAGAATCACCGACTAGAAAAAAATAAAGTTTTGCTCAACTGAGATTTAAGGGAAAACAGGCATAATAAATCATACAGAGCTCATGGAGATTCTCTGTAATGTTGCTTTGGCTCTTGTTCTCATTTTGACATTTAAAAGACATCTGTATTCACTTTTTGCTGTGTAAAGACACACAGAGTATTTGTCATGATGAAATACATGGCCAAAGAGTAAATTCTAAGCCTGCGTGATAACTAAACATGAAGCAAAGGAAGGAGATCAGTGTAAATTGGCACTTGTGAATATTACTCGCTGAACTTTTATCTGACCCGTATGATTAGAAGGGAGCTCAAGCAGCAGAGTTTACACGTGCAGTGAGTGGCAGAGTCGAGCAGTTTATGGCTCTGGGCTCTGCTCTGTTAAAAGGTGCGAATTGGTCTGGACGGAGCAAAGATTGATTGTATATGGGGTAGGAAATCTGGTGCACATGCGGTCAGTATAATTAACTGGGTCACTGAGTCTTGATTTCTATCTTTCTCAAAATCTTTGAAGCATTTTGGAAAAGATAATCTCATTAATAGCAGTCTATTTTCTGGTAGTTTGCTTCAGGATGCCTGCTGACACATGCAAGAATACCAGATGGAAAAACCTTGAGTAAACTTTTACAACACAAGAGAAATAAATAAAGTCCAGTGAAATGAAAATGCATTCTAATTTTCTACCATATCAAATACTGAAAACAGTCATTATTTCCATCAGCAATGATAACATGGTACTCATTGTATTTACAGAGAACATGGTGCTTCTATGAAGTCCATAGGGGCAATAAACACAGTCAGATGACCACACAGGTTACAAACAAGCTAACAGTATAACTAGATTACCTGTATTTGCAGGTTAAATTGAAATTGAGCAATGAACTGCACAACTACAGTAAGCATGGTAAATCAAAGTTGACCCACAAAGTGTTTAAAAATGTCTAACTGACTTTTTTTTTTTAAAGAGATGTCTTCATGTTCCCAGATCTCAGTAATTATTTGGTGAGTGCAGTTATATTATTGTCTATAGAGACATATACTATATTTTTTTATATTTGGTCCTTGAAAAGACCAAAATGTGTTAGCCCAACCCCTAGTCCTTTCTGACTTCACTATTCTGCCTGCGGCACTCAGTTCTAAGATCATTTGTTCCTATTGAAACACATTTTTAAAATATAGCTCATCAATATATACACTAATTTTAATTGAAGACAAAATAATTTCCTACAAAAGCTTGGCACTACCGTTCATAGCTAAAGTTATTCAAACAGGAGTAAAAAGTTTATTTGATGGGGACTATTTTCATCTACAGATTTGGCTCACCAGTGGGCTCAATGATTTGTTTTTAATATATATTTTTTGATAATAATGGAGGTCTATAGCACAGAGGAATACGTTATATGAGACACTTTCACAGGCAATACTTGTAAGTAGGATCAATGTTGGTGTTGGTCTTTTCATAGGAAGTGTTCACAATAAGAAAAATGAATGTTAATGTAATTCAATATAGAATCACCAGACTTATCCATTACCGGTGAATGAATAAGTCTGAGTAGGGAAAGTAAACACTCTGTCATTAAGGCTAATGTTTCTAATGAGGAGATAGGTGACCAACAGCGGTTGTACTGGGGAAGTCCCTTAAATAATGCAGGGCACTGATAAAAACCATGCTGCTCTGCAATGTTTAAGAAGTTTCCTCAATGCAATCATGGACATGAATGACATTTCCTCACAGGGGAATAATCAGATCGTTCAGTGCGTTTGTGATTGTTATTCAGTTTGTGTAAGTAGCGTACACTACTATATATTCCAGATTTTTAACGTCAATCCATGCGCTATGAGAGGAGACAGTTTTGACGATTCATTCCAGTTGAGATTGATTGTACAGTTAAACAGAGTATTTACATATGTTTGATGTTTAAGTGCTTTGTGTTACATACTAAAACAGACCCCGGCACTATAATGCACTTTGACTCGGAGCAGTGGGCACAATGTCTATCTTTGATCAAGCTCTTTTTGAATCTTAATAGGGGTACTGTTACTGTACAGTGATACGCCTGGTGGGACTGGGACCGTGGGGTGTCCGAGCCAGACACTGTTTCAATCACAGGGCAAGGCTGGAATTGGAGGAGATGTGTGTTCCTCTGAATCTACAAAGTGGTGTGCAATCAAGATTCAAGAGCCCCCCTCCTTACACACACACACACACCCACACACACATAGAGTGGAGTTGGCAGTCCAAACAACTGTAGTGCTGGCTGTAGTCAGGAAGTGCTAATGAAGTTATTAATGATATTCATGTGTGCAGTGGCGTGCAAGCAGGGACTGGGCCTCCATTAGCAGCTGGTAGATCTGCCTCAATTTTAGTTCATGGCGATTCATATAGTGGGTAAGTAAAGAGAGAAACTATCACTCTGAGCTTTGTCAAGTAAAAACGAGCAGAGAGATGCTGCAGACAAAAAAATTATACATGTGAAATAAAATGGTCGCTTCAACAATAAGGCAAATGCTGCATATGATTAAGAGATTAATAGACTACTGATGCAGCCATTGCACTAGACTGCTGTTTGGACAGCTAACACACTGAAATGAGTGAAAGCTATGATCAGTTTAGTTTGACTTGACAAAAACTATCATGGTACATACACCTTCTAATACAGGATGATTAACAGACACACAAATACACTGTATCACTACTGTTCACCTGAGCACAGACTGGTTTTGTCCGAACTGTTAGAACGTTCTGTTATCACAGTGATCATTTTGAGTCGTGAGTCACTCCTGCAAACATGGCAGCAATTAAGATGGCGGAGGAACTGGGGGACAGTCAGACCCCGGCTCCATGCGGGCCGGATCCACTGGCTCCACTACCAGGGGCTGTTAAAGTAAGAACCTCCCTCGCACTGCTTGCCTCACTGCTTGTCCAACCACTCCCTCTGCTGGGTGTTCACATTGTTTGAGTTAGAGAGCAGCTCGGTTTAATCAGACTTCTAAAAGGTCAATCCCTCTTTCTAGTATGTTTTTCCAGTCTTTCTTACGTTTTAGCTTGTTGGCGTTTGTAAAGATTTACAAATAAAAAATTACCAAACCTCCAACTTCATGCATTTTCTGAACATTTTTATTTGATATTCAACTGCATGAGACAGAAAAAAGATTGACTTTCAAAATGGCACATGCTTATTGTATTGCATTTTGTGCTGCATACTTTGTCTCCATCTGCTGGGGGGATTCAGCTGTCACTTTGTTTTCCAAGTTTATTCCACTGTCTTTCAATGGCAGCTAATTACATTCACCAGGGATCAAAATGTAGATATTTTACAATAACTGGACAAGAAAATTAGAATTTGGATCACTTGGATCACAATTTGGAGCATAAGTTTTGCTGATAATGTTGACAATATTTACAAATATTGCACATAGCAGAATATTTCACATCAAACAGAAAGTGATCTGTGCTCTGATGTGTGATCTACTGTACCTCCAACAAGTCCAACACTACAGGAGGTAGCATCATGAACAGATCACATTTCAGACACATACATGTATAATGTAGTGAGCGGATTCTTTGACAAATTTATGATACCACAAACAGATGGGCACTGATTCCCAAAGACATCATCATTCGACTGGATTCCTGATGACAGCGGTCAAGTCTGAATTTCATACAAGATTGCCAGGATCCAACCACCCATTAACCACCAATATATCCCTCAATATATTTAATCGCTTAGTTATGAATGATTTATCTGTCCGACAGCATGCGGCGCCAGCACTGTGTACGTTTGGGAGCCATTATTCTGTTCAAGCTAAATGAAGATAAAGGAAAGACAAATTTATTGCCCTCGTGCACCATTGGTCGAAAAGGAGGAATTGCTTTGTCCACATTTGCTATCTGCCACTTTCTGTGAGCTTTCTGTGCGTCTGCGCCTCTGCCAGCAAGCGTTTGCTACAAATTCCACAAGATTCCAGTAAGTGGTGTCAGACAGCTTTCCTGGGCTTAACGGGAAATCTGTCTTTAGGGTGCAAGATTATAACCTCTGCAAACCGCTGGTCAATGGAAAAGTCCTAATCCACTCATAGGCCAACCACTCCCGAGTGTAATATTGGCTCCAGGAGATATGGAGGTGGCCGATTTGACCAAAAACAAATAAATTCTGTGAAGAATAAAATAAATACGCAGAAGAACAGCATGTGGGGAACGGAAGAACATTTCTCTCTCTGTTTTCTTATAGTCACTTTTGGTTATGTTACAGAGACTAGAAAGTGCTGCTATGAAGATGTGGGCCTTCTTTGTCCCCTCTGATTAGCTCTAAAATCAGTGCTAGATACTGAAGCAGTTACATTTGTTCATTAACTAATTATAACTTACAATGTCATCTGGGATTTCTTAAGAGTCCTGCTAACATCTTCCATATAAATGCCTTTTATAAGACCATTACATTGCCATTCCACGCTTACAACAGCCTCTCATCAGAAGCTGATAATGACTTTTACTCTTGCACTTGGCTTAATTGTCATAAGACAGTCCAAACAAAGGAGACGTTCTTTTAATTCTCTGAGGGAGTGCATGTTGTAAAAAAGTGTTGTGCCGCAGCAAAATAAAACCAAATGGGAAGCCTTTCATGTCTCTACAGTTTTAGTTTATAACAGGGTTTATGCTATGACTGAAAATATCATTGTCATGCTGGTGGCGGCTGAGGTAATGGCTCAGGCCTAAGTGTGGAGGATGGCGCCCCTTATTCGTCCGCCAGCCGTTGTTGTCATCTTCATCCAAAACCCTGACACCAGACAGAAGGACGAACTGAGGAGGATGTGAAGATGACATGCAGAGGAAGAAGAAGAAGAAGAAGAAGAAGAAGAAGAAGAAGAAAGGAGGAACCCCCTCAGAGCAGCCACAGTCCAAGTGCAATGGAACGTTAAAGTGTCCTTTGACCTCCGCTGTCAGACAACCCAGAATGCTCTCTGTTTGCAGTTCCAGTGGAGTTGAGCCTGCCGACAGGGTGCTCTGGATTTGGCAGCTCTGGCTGTCACTCTTCTGTCTCCACGGAAATGTCTTCTTCCTCTATGCACCGAGGGGAAGCTTGAGGGCAGACACCCAGACCAACAGACAGACAAACCGCAGGCAGCCCAGCGCTCTGGAGTTGAAATAGCAGTCACTTCTCACAGGAAGTCGTTGCTCACTGGGATGCTTCACTGCTCAGACACAACAAAGTAGGCTTTTACAGACCCAAACACACAGGGAGAAAAGTGCAGGGTTAACCGGAGGCCAGGAGCAGGATGAGAGTTGAAACAGAGTATGTGTTGACTGTACATGCAAATTATGTGGGATTCATGTCCTTAAAGCAGCTTGGAAAGAAGTGAAGTTGAAGTAAACAGTCTTAA
The DNA here is from genome assembly GCF_004916995.1 of Morone saxatilis. NCBI lineage: Eukaryota > Metazoa > Chordata > Actinopteri > Moronidae > Morone > Morone saxatilis. The sequence goes on along the minus strand of NW_023339762.1, from coordinate 10,568,213 downwards.
TAGACAAATGGCCTTAGTGTAATCATAAGGAGTTAATTTCTATTTTGGTTCATACAAGTCTCTGTGCGGTCTGGTTGCCCTTTGCAACCCGTGTTGGTATGCAAACTGATAGTCAGTGCCTTTACACCAATGTCACCAGGACGACGTCTTGTACATATATTGTTCCTGACAATTTAAGTGATTCTGACTGTGACCCTCCTGACCCAGAACAATTTAACTGTCTTACTAGCATTTCCTCTCCTATGGCTGCCTCCTTATCCACTGTCCAGCGTCTAAGCTCTACAAGAACCTCCCTGACCCAATTTAGATGTCAGATTACTGTTGTGGAGTCAAACAGGCAAACAAGCAGTGTGTGTGGCTGTGTAACAGATCTATCCAAACATTCCTTTGTGTATGTGAGGCCCCTGCAAGGTTCAGTGTGTGGCTGACACAACAAAGAGAACCTGTGTTTGACAAGCAGCCCCATGCCAGGCCCAACCTAATGCTGCCAGAGAAGCCCGGGACACTCTGAAACCACCTGAGATGTCCAGCTCATAGACAAGACACAGACATACAAACAGATAACTAATTCAGAATGGACTCAAATTTATGAAGTGACCGCGGCCACTCATTTGCTTTCTACTTCTAATCTTGTGACATATGTTGTGTTGCTCGTTTATGTTGTTAGTCTGTAACTCTTTGTCACTGCAGGGATATTCAGTTGGGAGAATCCAAATGGATGGTCAAAGGAAGTGAGACATTTGTATGTGTCCAATAAGTTTGCCTAGGGTAAAGAGAACTGGGCTAATGACAGCTGCATACATTTAGGACGGTAAATGAATGAATAAAGTATAGATAATTATGTTTCATATAATGTATAATGTAGAAACTTTAGTATTTAGTTCCTGGTACTTGATGTACCACTTGATGCTGAAACTGGACAATGTATGTTGGTCTGAAAGCAAAACAGTGGACTCATCCTTTAGATTATGAGCTCTTTTTTGTTTTATTAATCTTTTAACTTGAGGACCCTGCATTATTTTGTTTGGTGAGATAAACAGAAGAAGACTGAGCTTTAACCAAAGAAAGCCTGAAAATGAGAAAATAACACCATTATCATGATAAAAATGTGTCTTATAGCAGTATCTTCCTTTATTCTTCTTCTGCTAACCAGTGCACAATTCATTTGAAACTTTGGATGTTAAGATACTATTTATTTACTATTATCAATATAATTTCAAAACTGACATTTCAAAAAAAAAAAAAAAATCAAACTCAAGGATCACAGTTACATTTATTAACTTGCAGACAGTAGCTCAGTTTCACACACACTGCATATACTCTAAATACTACTATCATCCTTGTTTACTGCAGACAATCACTGTGCTTACCAGAGCAACTACAGCCACCACTGATGTGGCTTATGCACAACACTCAACTGTATCTCATGCTCATGGTCTTCCTAAGCAGATGAACGGTTGGTCACATGATTTCAAGGTTACAGTCTCTCTCACATATTACCTGTTAACACGTGACCGAAGTTGGTAATGACAACTGAGCAATCTTCATCTGCTAAGGGCGAGATGCGATTGAAAGCTCTGGAAAAATGAAGTTGGTAGTTTCTCACACACTTGGAAGGCGAGCGGTCATCCAGTCAGTTGCAATCGGCAACTTCAGTGGCTAGATGCCACTAAACCCTACACACTGGTCCTTTAAACCTGCAGGGAGAAATTTAAACATTGCATAACACAAAATCTTGGGCATGTGCCACAATGCAATTTGAAGGATGATTGGCCAAGCTAATTGCTCCCTTATATCAACAGCAAATCTAGCTTGAATATCATTTCACATCAACCTTCGTGAAAAAGGCTGCATTGTAAGGAAACTTTTTTGTGCCATTTCTTTATACCGCAGTCTATCAGGCCAGTGTTATTAGGCCTCACTACACAGCTGCCAAGCCATCCGTGAGGAGGAGAGAATGCCACAGATGGCCTTTACATATTACATACCCGGTGTTTGATGTCAGGATGGTATATGAAAAGACACTCTGACAGTGCCAAAACAGGAAAACCGCTTTCTTATATCCAAACATATCAGGCCATTGGTATAGAAACCCCAATCTGCCAAACATAATGCTGAAGATAAACAGCATGGATGGATTGAGGGGAATGGCATATGCAGAGATGAAGTGGATTGAGAATGGCCAAATACGTTTTAGACATTTAGCTGATGCACTCATCCAGTGAGTGATTTATGCTGGGTTCATCAGCAGAATAATGAAATTCTGAGAAAATTAGAAGCAGGCAAGAGAAGGGCCTGCTCTTACTGAATCTGATCATACTTCAAAACAATTAACTGTACATGTAATGCATGATGTGATTTAAGACAATAAAAGAGATTGCTCTTTTGAAAATGGCCTTCGTTCATTTTGTAAAGACGGTATGGGGTTCATGTCTTTTATTAACATGAGGACAAGCTTCCACTGGCTTTGTGAACTTGGTGTACCAGCTTCTTCCCGAAAGCAGGTTTGTCTTTGTGACTGCCATTGTTAAGGAAATGAAATAGTGCACGGCTAATATCTCTGTGACCCTGATTGGAATGCCAAAACATTATCAATTGCCGGAGGAGAAAACACGTAGCGAAATGTATCAGGTGCATTTCTGAAATTCTAGTTGATTTCTCAATGAACTTGGCCCCTGTTTTCCCAGTGCGACCTGAGGCCAAGCCTTGCCGGTTTGTGTGTGTCTTCACAAAAGCAAGCCTCAGAGTGTGCTTGAATGGCGAGGGGACAGGAACGAAGGCTGTTTGAGCTAGGTGCAGCGCAAACACAGACAGTGCATGGGTCATTGTGTGAGACAGAGAGGAGAATGAATGACCCACTCACACTGCAAACACTCCCAGCTGTTCAGAGTGAGGTTTGTGTGTATGTGTGTGAGTGTGTGCACTTGTCCATGCACTTGTGCCCGTCCATAACTGCGGTCAGATCCAAATATGGGGCCACACCTTAAGTCAATGCGCTCTGTTTAACTTTCACAGGTATGTAAACTCCAACGTCAAAGCATGCATTTGATGTATCCGCAAAGTTTACCCAAAAGGAGAGGAAAGTTAATACCTAATTCAGTTTTGCAATGTTATCTCGTGCATATTCCTGCCTATTGAGGCAAAACATGCTCAGAACATTCACTAATAGCTCTCAGCCAATGAGACCAATGTGCGCTGGAATCAGTGATGCAAGATGGTTATTTAAAGAACTATAGGCCATGTTGGAGTGCTAAGAGCACTCTAAATGTCATAAAATGAACCTCAAACTTACTGTTTTATGTCATTTATGCTTTATTAATGTCTTTTTTTCATAGTCAAGCTGCCTTTTTGAAAACAAAACAGCAATTATCCAGTTGAATTGTTGCTTCTGGACATAGGGAACATGTCATGATATTAATATTTCAGATGAAATCCCATCCAAAGTGCCAACTTGACGTGGACTCACTTTTCTCATATCCTCGGGCTTATTAGAGGCCAACAGAGAGTATTGCTTATATTCGCTCCACTGCACACAAGGTCTGGGGCCTTTGGTACAGACACAAGCCATATGCCTGTCAGATTTTATTGTGAATGTAAATGCCTGTGTTCCATTCTCTGACCAAGGAGACTGAATGTGGTTTATGTATTTTTTATTATATCATCAGTCTTTTTTGTTGTTGTTTTTTGTTTTTTAGTGATGAAATTCATTGTTCCTGCATTTAGTGTTCTACTAAGTCAAACTGGGCTGTATGCATAACACTTTAAAAACAGCAGTAACGCACCCTTACACAACACACTTTGTAGATGTCCCGCTCTTAAAACTGGCAAGCTCATCTGCAAACTGCGTCACAATTCCTGTCCATCTGATTTCAGTTCAAGCACCTGCATACAAATCACTTCTTTGGAGCAGTCAGGCAAGTCAAATCTGATTGGAGGATGAAATGGGAGCATTGACATTGCATATGACTTTATCATTGGGATTTAGGGGACTATAAGTTTGAGTTTCTTACATATCAAAGTTTTGATGTGGGTACAACCATTGATGATATTGTGATCTCTGGAAGTAATACAATTTCAGTGCAATCCTCCACACAAAGTCAAAGTACTAATCTGTTTTTCCGGTTTGTTGTTTCTGTTATTTGGGAAGGAAAAGCTGCAAAGATGAATCAAATGTTTTATTTATTTTTATTTTTTTTAACACATTTAATACACTAACAAGTTTTGAAGTGTACAGCAGGGATACCAGTATCAAGTACTGGGTCTGATACTATGCTCATGTACTCACAATCGTAATCATAAACCTATTCTGATACCACTACACCCAGTACCACTTTATGCTATTTTAATCTCTGCGGCTTTAAGATAAGCAGTTTGGACATATTATAATAAAAAAGCCATATAATAAAAAAGATTAAAAAAGATGACAAAAGTAGAGAAGACTGCAAACTATGCTCTGCTGAACTGTCATGTGAAGGGGTGAAAAGTAGCTCCTTTAACACAAGTGAGGAACATCTGATGAAAATTAAAGTCATTGTTAGAGCTGTAAAGGTATTATTAAGTACTCATATCGGTACTTGGTATCGGTAAGGATCCAAATGTATGTAATTGTACTTGGTCTGAAATATTTGAAAAAAATGGAACCAATGTATCCTTATTGTACAGACACATTTTTCCCATTGTACTTTATTGTGCTTTCGGCTCATTAGCAAATATTAGCCTGTAAATCAGAAGTGTTTTAGCAGAAGACATAAAGTCAGAAAAACAAAACAATTATATTGTCTTATGTAGCAAAGATTGCCAGTGGTGTTCTAGCAGCATTTATGCCTGCTGAACTATCACATACAGTCATTATTAAGTGTATATTATATTACTTCTGTGAAAATATCCGACTACAGTCCCACTCATATACTCAAGAGCCAGGTCTAGACACATGGCACAGTAGCAACAAATCCTAATCTCTGTCATTCTCAGGCCTCTCCAACTTGAAACTGGACTCTTTTCTTTCCTCTAAGCCATTTCATTCACTTTACTGAGTGTGCTCTTGAATAGAGGCTAGAGCTTTGGCGTGGTGTCCCAGACTGTCAGATTTTGGTAAATTGATCCCACCTCCCTGTTCTGTCTCGGAGCCCTGGCCTGATCAGGAAAACTCCCATGACAGTTTGGCTAGCAGCCTTGCTAAGAAGCGAGCCCTATTTAAAATAGCAACATTGCAAATTAGTGTTTAAAGGTTTTAACATGAGAAAAAACACTGCTCTCCCTTTGAGTTTCAGTTCAAACTTTATAGAAGCTCCCCAATTGGTATCGGACCCTAGTGAGGCCAGGCCACAGAAAACCTGCTTTCCATCGAGAGGGCATGGTGCAGCATTTCAGCCTGGGCTAATCAGCCGGTAACAAACAGGCTAGGATACACATGGAGCCAGCCTGGCCAATCTGCTCGCATGCGTGTGCACACACACATGCACACAAATGAGGATCTTGCGTATCAGTGAACATGGTGAGGAATTAATCAGATCACACCCTGTTTCCCTATCCACAGCTGTGACTGAACAGGAGAGAGGAAAAGGTCAAACCCATTGGTCAGGATGGGAGGACTGGTAGAGTTGGTTTAACCTCTGACCCCACAGTTAGATGTACGAGGAGACATGTGACATTCAGGTCTAAAAGGTCACTTTCTCTCAGCGTACCTCTGTAAATCCTCTTCCTTCCTCTGGGGCTGCTTCCTTTCACTGCGACATGTTCTCTAACTAAATCTGAGCTTGGTTAATTGAGGGAAGTGTTAAGATCAAGAAAAACAGAGAGTTACAGGGAGATGGCTGATGGAGATGGAGAGAGGGGGACTTTGCGAGTGCATAATAGCCGTTTCCCCCCTCTTGCCTGGGGCCCAGTGTAGATGTGGTGGACCCAGCCCCAGACGCCACTCCATGGTTTGGCACGGTCTCCATTTCAGCCGTCTCACTGTTTCCAGCTGAACCAGCTCCTATGCAAACACATGGGCAACCGGTGGGTTTTCTTATTTAGTTGTCGGTCAAGAGTACTTAATAATATTCAAAAAGACAGTGCGACATATTATCCAGTGCTTGCCAAAATACGATCCCCTCCTTTTTTCCCCCCTTTCTTCCCAACATTTTCCCCTCTACATTTTGGGAAGAGTACATGCATATGAAAAGGAACAGATACACAATGGTGCAATCTTGAAAAAGCTTGCCTGACAGTCATTAAAGTAATGGAGCAGACTGAGAAGAGGGTAAGTACGGAGCAAGGAGGACAGCGACTGCCTTTCAGGAGACTCTAAGAGGAAATATTTCAAATACAATGGCCTGTAATGCAGCATAAAGCACAAGTAGTGATGTGGCGTATGACTTACTCAGATTGATATGTCCTCGCTGACCCAAATGCTCTCATCCCTGCCTCAGCTTTTTGAAGTTAAATAAACAGTGTGTCACAAGATCTTCCACATACCACCCAAGTGCTACAGTGTGTGTGAGAGTCTCTGTGTGTGTCCGCAGTGCTTGTGTCTACAGTTTGATTTGTGAGTCCGTATGCATACTTACTGTATGTGTGGACACAGAGAGACAGACAATGTTTGTTAGCGTGCACAGGAATGTGTGCGTTGACAACGAGCGAGCGTGGATGTGTGTGACATGTCTGTAATGACAATGGCGGGTGACAAATAACGCTGACGCACACTGTCCCTGGTCTTGATCCTGCTTTAATAAAAAAGTGTTGGCTCTTTGAACATTTTAATTAAACTAAACAGGACCATCCCCACCCAGGCCTCGACGATGAGCTATGTACATTTGAAGACAAACAAGGCCATCTGTTACAGGGTAGACATCAAATACATGTCTTTTTTATGTCACCCTGGGCCCGCATGTCGACTTTCATTATTTCTAAAATCCATCTGGAATTTTGATGGGCATGTTTTGAAGGAAAAGGCCTTGAAACCACAATGCAGGGATGTCTTGAAACAAAGGTCTCTGCGGTTTTGTCTGTTTCTCGTGGTCAACAACAGCCTGGCAGTCTATGTGCTCAGATAGCTCATGTCTGTAATTTTAGTTTAAGCCATCATTATTACAACACGTTAGCCATTTTTCATGCAGTTTCTTGGAAATATACTGAATTGATGGTTTATGTGTTCTGTTAAGAAATTGAACAAAGACCATAAAATGTAGAGAAGCGAACGGGGTTCCTAGACTAGTCGGGAAGAGGGGAAAAGTATAAAGATGAGTGTTGTGCTGCAGGAAATCTGTTCTTTTCTGATGTAAGTTGGTGTAAGTTGTGTTTAACACAATATTAAAGTTCCTCCTCACTAACCCTACACATTTAGTGAAATTTTGATTTTTTTTAAAAACTGTGATAAGTAGTATTTAAACTTTCTGGAAAACTCCACCTAAATGTATAGCCAAGGCACAAAAACACATCAACAAATGTCAAGTGGGTGCCTTAGTGTCAGGATGAAACAATTCCATTATATAATTTTATTCTGAGGCTCTATATTAGTGTAATTTCGCGGTAACACACACATTAATGCAGTTCTGCACTGGTCTGCAGCACGCCCACAGTATTTCACTCCTGATTGTGAATGGACTGTGATGCAGCAGCTCCACTACAGTGAAAATGTTTATCTCTGTACTGTATGCTGCCACCAGAGGGAGTCTACTTAGTCAAATAACAGCTCCCAAAGGGGTTGACTGTATTCTGAACATCTGCTCAAAATCCACATCACCCTGACTCAAACCCAAGTAATGGCAACATGGATGTTTGTGTTGTTTTGTTCATGCATTGCGCTGTTAATCAAAGTGACTGACAGAACCTCACTGGCAGATACTTATCATGACGCCAGTTCATTATTGTTAGTCATTATTAGTCATGCAATGGTAATTTTTATTCCTACAGCTGGAAAGCCATTTCTCGTCTGTTTGACTTTATGGGGTTTACTGTTGTGGTGAAGCCCATCCGGGGAGCCCACACTGGTGGGGCAATGCCCAATGTTGCAAGCAACAAGCACCAGCCTCGCCTGGGCTACAGGCCTATAAAAAGCCATTTCGCTTGGTTTCCTTTTAGTTTTCTGTACAACAACTACACGTGTTGAGCTCAGACTTGAAGCCCGTCCCATCCCCTGCATATCCATGCTGGAGGAGGAGGAGGAGTGTAGCCCTTTTGTTACCTGTATTAGAGTACCTGGCCGTTGTAAGTTAGTAACATGGACAGAGTTTAAGATGTCTTCGATGAATAAAAACGGCGAGCGATGCACAAAAGCTTTAAACAAAAACCAAATCCACAGGGTTGACAGGGCACTGCAGTAAGTGTAACTAGTTTTTTTTTTCTACCTGCAAGGCGCAGCAAATGGGAATTGCTAATTAGGCTCCACCGTCAAAGTAAGGACAAATAGGAGGCACTTCCTCCAAGAACTCATTCACCTTTCAAGTCCGACCCTCTCTCAAGTTTCATTTTGGAGTTCTTATCCACCTTTCAGGTCGCCATCAGCATCTCACCTACACTGCTGGACCATGGATTTCACACGGTCGAAGATTTCAAAGTCGCTTCAGCTCCATGTCGCGGAAAATAGGCGGTATACGTGCATCTGGAAGGGTTAGGAAACCTGCCAATGTGAACGGAAAGCGTGACCACTTTATGTTACAGTGCATGGCCTCTGGACAAAGTGGTAACGATCATGCACAAACCCCTCCGAAAGCGGAGTCTCTACGTGTTCCTGTGTTTTGGCATCATATACCTCAGACTTGGGTGAGTTTTTTTTATTACTTGTGGTTACATGCGTAGACTATTTGCTTCACATGCGCAATAAGAAATTCATTGCGACACTCTTGACAATGAAACTCTTTACAGGGGAGCATCGGCTGCCCTCTGACCTCAGTCTTAAGCATGCTGTGAAAAAAACCCACTTTTCTGCAGCAGGTGTATTTAAAACAACTATTTTAATCATTATATCCAAACGCATGCACCTGGGGAATGTGTTGTGCGTAAAAGTGGCAGATCAGGTCTCATGCCAACAGGCAATATGATCGATTCGTATTCGCTGTCAGAGGGCTATTAAGTTCACCTCATGAGACTCCTGCTCCTTTGTCGCACAAGATAATTTGAGCCGCTGTCTCTGCTCCAGATCCAGCTCACCCCTGCATACCTTCATTAATAGCGGCAGACTGAGTTGTATTTCCACATTCCATCGCCCAGACGGAGTTTTTACCTGTTTTGCAATACCTCACCTTGATGCATAAACACAGATGGACTTCTATCCGTTCCTTCTACCGCAAGCATATTAGGACCCTCAGGTAGACGGTTAATGTTGTGTGCGTTCTTTACTCATGAAATACGTATGCTGAATAGTAGAAACATTTATAATTATAACATTATAATTTGAAGATTTATAATCTTGATCTTGACCTTCCTAAAACGTATAACTATACATCTAATTCTAATAATAATCTCTAAGGGCCCAAACTTATACAGGTATATGGAACAATGCATGCCTGATAGATAAGGATGCCGTGGAGCGTAAACCCACCAGATCTATGAGTTATTTGATTTTTTATTATTTTTATTATTGATCCATATTACAGACAACTTTTTATGCGCCACGTTTGCTCTCTTGAATAACTGCAACTAAAAAAAAAAGGCGCATGAAATAATTGGATTCACTTAGTAACTGAAATATAAGCTGCCACACACATACAGCCCGTTTTTAAACAGAGTAAAACAGACTTGAGCCCATACAACTTTCAAGCTTTATACATACTGCTCTCATAGTATTTTCGATGCTTCTTGCAGCCACAGTGAACCAAACAAACAAAACAAGTGTAAGCCCTCCCTGGGAGAACCTCAGGTGGAGTGAAGCGTGTAACTGACAGATGCTCATATCACATGACGGAGCTCCAATAAGGGGGGAAAGTCTCCCATCTCCGTGTTTACTAAGCCCGAGCAGTTAGCTCATTCCTTCCATCCTTTTACTCCGGCTAAATCTTTCATGGTACCCTCTTTATTTACAATGACTGGAGCATGCAGGTGTTGAGTGAGAGTCACGATGCTGCTGCGATAAAAGCCCTCCACTCGGGAAGCTCTGAGACAAAACCTCCCCAAGTATTTGATTTCTCTGCTCAGATCCAATCTCGGGCAACAACGGTGTTATTTTCTTATACCTTCACCTTCAGCAATCCCTCAGTCTGAGGAGTATATTATTCAGTTTTACAGCAAGGGGCACAAAACGAATATTTGAACCCAGCCATCAGAGCGCACAGGCAGACAGGGGCATAAATACTATAGACGCCTATAGGAATACACCACAGGAAATATTAAACTCATATTTTAGTTCCACAAAGATAGTTCATGTCTTTAAGGAAATATTACAGGTCCCAAATATCATATAACAATATTATAGGAATATCACAAGAGATAGGGAGAACTATTTTCAGCAGGGTAATGATAGACAGCCATACAGAAATATGACGAAAAGCACATTACAAAGACTTTTGTGCGTTAACATGACACCAACTTGTTGATTCAGAACGACATCCTGCCAAGGAAATGTGCAGATTTTTTGCACATGGAGCTGTGTGTGAGGCTCGAGCAGCCAGCGTCGATGTTTGTTTATTTTTGGCTGGATGATGGTGGTGGATGTGGAGAGGGGAGGGTTTGTGTGTGGAAGGG